>NC_056480.1:0-75000 GCF_008729295.1 Plectropomus leopardus | reverse complement strand
TTTGTAAGCCCTTAGGACATTTCTAGGACTTTGGGACATTCTTAGGATTTTAGTACATTTCTAGGATTTAGGATAATTGTAAGAATTTCAGCACTTTTTAGGGCTGGAGGACATTTCTTGAATTTTAGGACGTTTGTAAGCTTTTTGCATGTTTCTAGGATTGAAGGACTTTTCTCAGATTTTAAGATGTTTCTTGGATTTTTGGACATTTTGAGGACTTTTCTAGGATTTAGTGACTTTTTTTAGGACCAACAGGTACCAACAGGTGTTAGTTTGATTTAATGGTCAGATCCTGACATGAACTGTGACTGTTATTAACCAACTTCATTTTTATAGGAGAGAAACAATGGGTGGAGGAAGAGTGTGAAGACCTGTTAACCCCTACATGTCCATCAGGGTAAGAATGTGTAATCAGTGTGGAAGATTACAGCACGTTCTCATTCTCAAGTCGTTAAATACCGTCATGTTTGCAGTGCCTTTGGCAGAAGGTCCCGATGCCAAAAGTCACTTTTCATTACACACAGCTGGTCAGCATTGAAAAGCTCCCTGTAACAATGTGATATAAAGACAATCCAGTGTTTTTCCTTCCATCTGAATGTGATGTTTTTTACACCTTATCATGTGTCTCTTTTGCTTAATTATGCATCCAATTTGGTGGGTTTCCATTACAGATTTGCACAAAAATCAAGCTATTTTGTATCTTAGCAGCCAGCGTGTTACTAACTCTGAAGGCATTTTTCCCTCAAATCTGGCTCAAGGACAGTCATTGTGTAATATGACGTAGTTTGCTAAATATTTGGATAACAAAATGAATACTGACATCATTATGGAGCTAAGAATCTGCTCTTTCCAGGTGTTACATTGTAGTTAGATCTTTACTTTGAACATGACAAATGAAATAGGAGAGCAAAATGAAATGTGAGTGTGATAAACAACTCCAGAATGCCAATCGGACAGATTCAGTAAAGAAAAGTAAATGTTTCATGTCCAGGGAAGAGAGGGCAGAAGTTACAAAATCCCAGCCCCCTTTTTTTTCAATGTTTATTTCCGATTTCAACAACAGTTGTAGTAAATTATAATCAGTCGAGCATCAAGTATGTAAGTTTTAGAACAAATGCTCTTGTTCCACGAAATAGCCGCACATGGACCTCATAAAACATTTGTGTGAGCTTTTGAAAATGACTCATATAAACTTTCAATTGTTTGGGGAAGCAGCAGATGTATTGCTATAGAAAATGACAGAAAATGTCTCCTGGCATCATAATCTTTCAAAAGTTACACGTGTTGCGTTTTTAACCCTTTTAGATGTGTAAAATGAGGAAAATTGGATGAGGGACTTCTGTTTTTCTTACATTATCCCTTGTTTGTGGTGGAGAAAGTCAATAATATAATAATCAGTAATCATTTCAATCAACATTTAGTTTTTATGCATTGACAGCAACTGTATCTCATCACTGTATGATTATATCTGTAATCTCCTTTTCTTTGGCTGATTGAATTGTTTTCTCCATCGCAGCTTCAAGCAGCAGCCTCTGCTCCTCGTCTCTTTGGATGGACTGCGGGCCGAGTACCTGCAGACGTGGAGCGCACTCATCCCCGTCCTGGACAAACTCAGTTAGTGTTGATCAAATTATGCTCTATTCCACTCTGAATGTTCATGTCCTAAAGGTCACCATACATATATATATGTCTGAGCCTTTTCACGGTATAGAGCTGAAGGTTTTTCACACTTTAAAATCTTGCAAGTTGATTTAAAAATGTAGGAAACCAATTAACTCTTTGAAACCTGATTAAGCCAATGAACAATGAAAGATGAAAGGCCCAAAAATCAGAAAGAAGTTAATAAAAAATAAAAGAAAGTTACCTGAAAATTAGTAAAAAAAAAAAAAAAAAAAAAAGAAAGAAAGACAGAATAAAATAAAAATAATTTAAAAAACAAAACAAGGAAATTACCTGGAATAAGTGATTAAAAATGTAAAATAATTAAAATAAAATGTCCCCTTTTTCTTTCCTAGCCTTTTTAGAATTATTTTCTAAATCTACCAATTAAACAAGGAAATTACCTGGAATAAGTGATTAAAAATGTAAAATAATTAAAATAAAATGTCCCCTTTTTCTTTCCTAGCCTTTTTAGAATTATTTTCTAAATCTACCAATTACTTGCAATTTCTGTAAAATTTTAATAATTTAATTTTAAATCATTTATTCAAAAGGTTAATTTGCATTTCTATTTAAAATCATGTGACCTAAAAAAAAGAAAAAAAAAATCTTCTTTTTTTTTTACACTTCCTTTTTTGTTTTTCTTTTTATGTATGTTTTTTTGGGGGGTTATTTTTGTTTTGTTATTTTCAGGTAACTTTCTTATGACTTTTTATGAATTTCTTGCACATTTTTTGGGCCATTTATTGTTAAGTTCTTCATTATCTTATTCCTATGTATTTAAGAGGAATTAGTCTAATTTAGTCAGGTCTCAAAGGGTTAACTTAAAATCTAACTATTAACCTTTATTTACGATTACTTTATATATAATTATTACATGTACTTAAAAATTGTGTGATATTTACTTAATTTTGTGAAGTTTTTGCAATCTAAAAATGACAAGTTTAATTAAGCCAGTCTTTCTAAGTTCTAAGCAACTTCAGTAAATCAAATTTATCGTGCTGTATATAAATATATATATATTTATATATATATATATATATATATATATATATACATACATACACACACACACACACACACACACACACATATTTATATATATATTCTGCTGCTTGCAAACTAATCAGTCATATTTGTATTTTCTTAAACATGTTAACAAAACAGAACTCGCAGCTCAACTAACTTCATCATCTGCAAAATCCTCTTTGTCATGATCAAATTGAGTCAGACTGACTCGGTTACTGAAGCTGCGAACACTTATAAAGAACAAGGTAATTTCACTTGTCACTTTTAAGTTGCAAAAACTTGACAAAATTTAATAATTCTGGCTGAATCTCAAGTAAACTTAACACTTAGATAGATAAAGTAAACATATATTAAAATGTTTCAGTTATATTTACTTTCCTTTTTCAAGGTAATCAAGGCAATACGAACAACTTGTTGGATATTACAGTGCAGTTACAATTCTTAACCACATCTGAACATTTCCAAAGGACGTGCCCTTTTGCTTTCTAGAATTACTCATCTGCAGCCTTTGGTTTCAGGACATTGCAGCACAATGTAAAAATTAATTTATGAGATAAGACTTGACAGGTTTTGCATCACAGTGAATATTTGGCCTGTTCAGCTCGGAGCAGAAACTGTTTCGAAATGTGCCCCTTTGGGGCGCATTAAAAACTGCATCCAAAACTGCCCGGTCATCATCACGTGATTTAGGTCTCTCAAATGAGTCATTGTCAAAATTCTCTTTTTGAGTCAGAGATGGACAACACATGGATCTCAACATTTGCTGGTCAAAAACCTTGTTACTTATCTCATACTTTTATCATATCAATGCAGGTTTTTTTTTAAAACGTAAAGAAATATTTTTCCATTTTTAGTTGGGCCTTTCTCATATAAACGTGGCCTTAGCGGTTTAACCCTTTAAAAATGGGCATCCCCCAGGGGTAGTTGCTTTAATGTTTCTGTGTAAATCAATCTAAAATAAGAACCATAACAGCTAGAACATGAATTATTTTTGCATCAGAAAGCTAAGGTTCCTGTCTTCCCCGTCATCATGTCATACCGTAAATTAGGTGTGGGGCAAAGGTAGTATTCTGCAGATTTACTTCACAATTCTACTGGAAAATCTGATAGTAAAACGTTAGATTTCAATATTTTTTTTGTAATGGCACAATTTTAAAGCTTTTATCAATCACTATGGTTTATTGACTTACATAACATTTTAGCTGAAGTTGTACATTTTTTAGGGATAAAAATGTCACTGGAGGCACTGTGGGACTGTTTGTCTTGCAGAGTTTAAAGCGTTGACCCTAAGTTTTTTTTTTAACTCATCGGTCAGAAGGGTTTGTTTTTGGCCTGAAGTTGTTTCACTTCCAATGAAGTCCCTGAATCACTCCTCAGCAAATAAATTCTCTTTAATTATAATCAAAACCTCTTCAAGATGAAACAAGTCCAGCGGCTGCACACTTAACAATTTCTGAAGAAAATGTACGAGTCAGCAACCAAACAGGTAACGACCGGAGTCTTCGCATTATTCACGGCTGCTTGTTTGTGTGTCGGTTTGTTTTCTAGATATATCGCTTGTGACTCATCCAGCACATCATATTCCTCTGATCAGACTTTTCACTGTGTGTGTGTGTGTGTGTGTGTGTGTGTGTGTGTGTGTGAGAGAGAGAGAGAGAGAGAGAGAGAGAGAGAGAGAGAGAGAGAAAGTGTGGGTCAGAGATCAGTCTTGCCCAATGTGATAAATTTATCTGGCCCAAAATGCCACCAATGGGCGCACATGCCCTTTCAACAGATTAAATGGATCTCATTTTCAGCACAGCACCGCCTACATTTCAGCCCATGTGTTTTATGCCCATGTATTTTATCTTCTGTTCTTTACGTCAGAGACATGTGGAACCTCGGCTCCGTACATGCAGGCAGCGTTTCCCAGCAAGACATTCCCAAATCACTACACCATTGTTACGGTAAAGATTCACACTGATACACGTGGAGCCAAAAACACATGCATGCAGTCACACAAAGTTATAGTTCTTAAAGCCTCTGGAGACATGTCTTGATATAGTAAGAAAGCATTATATCAAAGTTGAGCGTCTCTTTAAGTATCTACAAAAATCTGAGTGAAAATAAATGTTCCCAACTATTAGAAAAATGAAAAGCTCCATCTTAAACAAACTTCAGGTAACTTCAGGTAATTTAAGCACATTTAAGCACATTATTTGTGTTTCCAAATAATTCATCCAAAGTCTGATTAAAGCTGAAACTAACAAGTAGTAGTAGTAGTAGTAGTAACAAGTATTTTGTAGAAGTCTAAAGAAGTCACTTTCCATCTCTGCAAATGTGGCTGTTTCATTGCTGTGGCTGTCAAACACTCAGCTGTTCTACAGTCAAAGTCGTTCACTGCATTTGGTTCGCCACGGCGCTATTGTTACTATCATTGGCGATTTGTGTTTTCTGTCAAAACATGGCTGGAATGTGCTCTATTGAAATTCTATCGACTACGTCTCATATTTCAATCGAGGAAAAGTTATTCTGCAATTTATAACGTTATGGTTTATATGCAAAAGCTCTAGCTTTATCCATATTACGTGATATGGATTGGTGATAATCGCGCCCAAATCAGCTTAGCTTCAGGAAACTGTGAAAAAATTAAAATAAAGATATTTTACATTGGGATTGAGGGTAATGGTCAATCATTGAACTGAATTGAATATTTTTATCATGCATATAAGACCCTAAATTCTGTAGTAAGGAAGTATTTGGTGATATTGGTTTCCAGATGCTTTAAGAAACGTTTTAACCTCTGACTTACTCTCAATAAAATGGGCTGAGCATGGTGACCCAAATCAACCTAATGTGACACTCTGACTATGGATGAGTATCTCTTACAGCCCCATTTAATATAGTCTACGAGATATAATGGAAAAAGATAAAACCCCACTGGGTGATGAGCAAAATGTATTATGCAGAGTTTTTCTTACAACAGGCTCCAGGCTTAAAAAAAGAAAAGTCTGATTTTTTTTGGAGTATTTTCTTATTTACATAAAGCATGTTTGATGAGGCATAGGCACGCACATGTCACTGAAAATCAAACTAAAACTGTGTGTCATAGCTGCCTTCCAGGAATTCATAAATTCATAACTCATGACTCAGGATTATTATTGTGACTCCAAGCGATCACAGATCAGCGATGACTCATCTCATACTTACACTTTTACACAGAGAAACTGGTGAACATCCAAATAACTGTGAAAAAACTCTCCTCTCCTCTTCAGGGACTCTATCCAGAGTCCAACGGTCTGATCGACAACACGATGTACGACCCAGTGTTTGATGCCAGTTTCAGTCTGTCCAGTCCAGAGAAAGACAACCCCGCCTGGTACCTGGGACAGCCTGTGAGTGTTTTCATGTCTACCTCATTGAGATAACATGAACTTCACATACACGCTGGATGATGAACTCACCGATGTTTGGTTTTGTTAAAAGACATTCTGTATCATTGATAATGTGTACAAATGTCCTAAAATCCTAGAAATGTCCTAAAACCCTAAAAATATTCTAAAAATCCTAGAAATGTCCTACATCCTAGAAATTGCCTAAAATCAGAGACATGTGCCAAAATCCTAGAAATTTTATAGGAGCCTAGAAAGATCCAAAAATCCTTGAAATGTAATGAAATCCTAGAAGCATTCTAAAATGCGAAAAAAAAAAAAGCTTCCTAAAATCCAAGAAACATCCCAAAATCCTTGAAATGTCCTAAAATCTGAGAAGCATCCTAAGATCCTAGAAATGTCCCTTAATCCTATAGAAATATTCTAATAACCCAGAAATGTCCTAAAATCCTAAAAATGTCTCAATATCCTTATAATGTCATGACATTCTAGAAATGTCCTAAAATGTCAGAAACATCCTTAAATCCTCAAAATGTCATTAAAATCTGAGAAATGTCCTAAAATCCTACAAATGTCCTAAAGTCCCAGAAACATGTATGGGACTGCTGCGTTATATTGTGTCACTCTGCTCTTCAGATACATGTCGGATGATGAATTTGCAGATGTTTAGTTTTGTTAAAAGATATTCTGTATGATGAATTATGTAACTGCATCTGAGCAACAAAGAACTTAGTGCAATGCTACCAACCTGTTAATGATGCAGAGCGTTGCACAGCAGTAAATTTAGTAGATTTCTGAGGAAAAACGACTGAGAGTAACTCAATTTGATTTCATGAGGCAGTCAGGAACAACGATGTAACTTAGTATGAATGTGTTATGAATGTACAAGTCAAACTATTATATTAGATGTCAGATGTCAGATTTAGTTGAGTGTATTTGAGTTGATCCGTCCTGTTTGTCTGTGCAGATCTGGCACACAGCGAAGCATCACGGGCTGAAGTCTGGGACTTTCTTCTGGCCAGGATCAGACGTCAAAATCAACGGGAGCTTTCCCGACATCCACAAACCGTACAATGGGTGAGACTGACACTTCTGGCTTTTTAAAAGCAAGCATCACATCCTGCTAGGTGATTACAGGGAGCTCAGATTTACTGATTCAGCTAAGCACCAAAAAACAGGCAGTGTAATGTCAAGGTGATACAGCTAAAGCATGACAGTTTTAAACATAGAAAACTAGATATGTCCTAAAATCCAAGAATCATTCTGAATTCCTTCTCCTGAAACCTTAGAAATCCCTTAAAATCATAGAAACATCCTCAAACCATAAATGTCTTAAAATTCTTTAAATGTCCTAAAATTCTTAAAATGTCTTAAAATTTCTGAAATGCCCTGATATCCAGCAAATGTTTTAAAATCCAAGTAACATTCTAAAATCCCAGAAGCATCCTAAAATTAAAGAAATGTCCAAAACTCTCAGCTTTTTTTTTTTTTTATTGCAGAAATATTAAATCTCATAAACTTCCAAAATTTTAGAAATGTCTTTAAATCCTTGAAACATCCCAAAATTCTAGATATATCCTGAAACCAGAGAAATGTCCTTAAATCTTAGGAACATCCTGGAATATGAGAAATTCCCTAAAATCCTAGAAACGTCCTAAAATCAGAGAAATGTCCTGAAATCCATGTCCAAAAATCCCTGAAATGTCCTGATATCCTGAAAACTAGTGAAAATCTTAGAAAGGTCCTAAAAAATCTAAAAACATCCTAAAATTGGAGAAAAATTTTGAAATTGTATAAATGTCCAAAATCCTAGAAATGTCTTAAAATCCTTAAAACATCCTGAAATTCGAGAAATATCGTGAAAGTCGAGAAATGTCATAAAACCTAAAAATATAAAATCTTAGAAATGCCCAAATATCCTAGAAACCTCCTAAAATCAAAGAAGCATCCTGAAGTCCTAAAAACATCCTAAAATCCTATTTTGCAGAAGTATCTCTGCTGTAAATCCTTCCGGTCATTGTGGAAACTGTCGTATTGTGACACGGCGTTTCTTTCCACATGCAGTAAATGTGGCAGATGTTGCAATAGTTGTCAGCCTCCGCGTCCACATCAGCAGCAACGACAAAAATATAGAAGAACTCATTTAATGAAGCTTTGCTGTGTCTAAATACACAAAAGCACAAAAGCTATAATTTAACTCACGAAATATACAGTTGATACATTTCAAGCACATAACATTTAAATCATAAATGTGTTTTGTCTTTGATCCAAGTGACATGTTGAAATCTCTGAGGCAGCATCAATAAAAGTGCAATCATATGACATGAAGTCATATCAATGCAATAATAAGTGATTACATGTCAGCTGATAAAAATCAGTGTACTGTGGTGATCATGAAACTCAGTCGGGGTATTTTTATCTCTGTGTGGGTTGCTGGACGTTGGTTTCGTTGGGAGTGCAGATGGCCTTAACTTTTATCAGCTCAGACCCTAAATTAAGCGCATTACTGTCCACGCTCTGTGGCGTTATCACTATAATAAGACATGTTTATCAGCTTCTTTTTTTCCAGAAAACAGCCATTTGCAACCCATCACTGACATCCTCCCCTGTGATATTCACTTATAATGAGCACTGAGGAAAGACTTGATTTTTCTTTTCTTTTGACCAGTATAAAAGTCACAGGAACTGGAACCAGATGATATATATTTTAACCCTTTGACACCGACATGGACATCAGCTTTCTTGCGCTGTGTTCAGACGCCTTTGAAAGGCTGTTTAACACTTCAACGGTTTGGTTTCTTTTGAAAACATGGAGGAAAAGGCATTGAGCAAGTTGGTAGGAAATGACCCAAAAATTGCAAAAATAATAAAAGGAACAAAACATAAATAAATAAATACTAATCATAAAAATAATAATAATAACAAATTGAATTAGTGAATTATTTTCAATATACTACATGCAAAGTAGATTATTATTATTCTTTTTAAAAATGGAAAATTAAAATAATTTTGTATTAAACATATATTTTTAATCATGTTACAGAAAAGAAAATACCCACACACACTCTTATATATGCATATGTATATATGCATGTACATATATACATATTTTCTTTATTTTTCAGCACTTTTTTGGTTCCTTTTTTTAACCTTTTCTTTTGTCTTATTTTCGGGTAATTTTTAATGAGTTTTTTTATGAATTACAAATTTTTGGTCATGTTTAAATAGTAAGTTAAAGTAAAGTATATGTATGGCTTCTTAAAAATTAAACAAAGCTGCACAAATTCCACAAAGAGACAAAAAAATCAGTTTTTCTGTTCCTTGGTGCATTAATTTCCAGAGTCTGTCTTAAATGTGGCGACATTCTCAGCTGACAGGCTGCACTTTTGAGACAAATCCATGAGCCAGTGAAACACCAGACCCTGCAAGACTTATTATCAGGACAGTTAAAATAATTCAGTCCAGCTGAAGTAATTAGTCTGTTAGTGAGAAATCTCTTAAAGCTGGCACCGACTGTGAGGCACTGCAGGGATCAAAACATACTGATATAATAATTTATTATTGTCAGTTAACCAGAAATAAATATTGCAAAATTTTACCAGGGAGTCAAATTAGTTGAGACTGTTCTGTGCAACATCTCTTTTCTTATGATGCTTTCAGATGCATTTCACAAGTTTTTAAACCTTTGAACCCTGAGCACACTGGTTTGATTTCTTTAAAAAACATGGAAAACAAAGCACTGAGCAAATTTGTGAGAAATGGTCTCATCTCCCATCCCTTTCTTTCTTTTGTAATTTTTTTTTTTAGTAAAGTGCCGTTTGAGGAGAGAGTTTTCACCGTGCTGAAGTGGCTCCAGCTGCCAGACGATGAAAGGTTTGTTGTTTATGTATCTAAATCAATAAAAGAAGTAATTTCAGCAGTCTGAATATTTTCACTCAACAAACAAATTGAATTTTCAATAAAGTTTATGTTTTATTTCAGACCAGATTTCTACACGTTGTATCTGGAGGAACCGGATAAATCCGGACACAACTACGGTCCGGTCAGCGGAGGGGTGAGTTCACCTGACTAAACTGAGCTCATTTTTAACCCTTCAACACCTACACTGACATCAGTTTTCTTGTGCTGCATTCAGACACATTTCACAAGCATTTTAAGCTCTGAAATATGAGAAACTTGGTTTGATTTCTTTCAAAAATGGGGGAAACCTCAAAACCCAAACTGCAAAAAGAAAAACTGTAAAAGGAGACAGTGATAGTGATATATATATATATAATGATATATATATATATATATAGATGTATTTCTAGATTTTTTTCTTTTTTTTTCTAGAGTGTAGTTTTTATTAACTTTTTGTGTGTGCTTATTTTTCAGGTAATTCTATTGTCCTTTTTTTTTTTTTTTTTTTTTTTTACTAATTTCTTGCTATTTTTAGGCAATTCCTTGCCTTCTTCTATTGTATTTGAAACAAATTAAGCCAATTTGCTCAGGTATCAAAGGGTTAACCGTTTAAAACCTGGGAAAATTGACTTAATTTCTTTTGAAAACTTGTGAGGAAGGCAATGATGAAAGAAGAAATTACTCAAAATATTAGGAAAAAAATCGTTTCATTAGTTCTTTATATCCAGTAGGTAAATCTTTAATCACATCTTCACCTCATTTAATGTCAAACAGACACATTAGCCTGGTTAATGTTGTCCATTACCTCCCATAATCACAAATGGCTCACAGATGAGCACAATTAAAGAAGTCTGAAGTCCTTTTTAATGACCACAGATAAAACATCTCTATAAAGATTTAATCAGATCTCCAATTAAACAATTAAAAACACATCAGCACAGTCAGACTCTTTTTGAGCTGTAATGATAAAATGGTTTCTGTGTCCTGGAGGACACATTTCCCAGGTAGGGCTATAAAATCAGCAATAATCATTTACAGATTACTAATATTTTTTAGGCCTATTCTCTACAGATAATCAATAATATAAAGGTGTGAAACATTGATTGCCACTTTTTAAAAATTCTTTTAATTATTTTTATTGTTATTGTGTGTATGTATATATATATATATATATATATATATATATATATATATATGCTTCAGAAATGCCTTCACTGCGACATCATAATGTTCTGTAAAACCATCATAACTCATCTGTAAACTGTGCTGACTGTAGAGATCTTCTGTGTGAAGCGTCTGTGTTTTCACAGTCATGGATGTAAAGTGTGGCGTCTTTGAAGTGGAAAAAAAGTGCTAAAAAGGGGAGGGCAAAAGGGAATTCACAAGCTCAAATCAAAACTTAAGTGTTCAGACATATTTCGCGTGCCCACACACACACACACCTGTCAGGTGCAGTCACAGACAGGTGATTCAGGTTGAGGTGATACGTTTCTAAAAGGTGGATTAAATCTGTATTTTGTGTTTGGCAAGAACACCTCTTTTGCTTTCGTTTCACCTTTAGTTTCCAGGCATCATCAAATGAAAACTGCAATTTGAAACATAAAGAGCTTCTAAAATAACTTTATTACCTTGAGGCTAAGGTTAGGGGAAAATTATAGCATCACACTGGTTTTCTTATTAACATGCGAAGAAAAGAGAAAACCCTTCGACTTCCAGCTTTAAATCATCTGCATCTGTATCATCCATCAGTCTCTACTCTGGCAGGACTCAGTGTCCCTCGTCCTCTGACTCATGTCTCATCACGAGGATACAGCTTTTCCAGGAGCTTTCAATGAAAAAGTATCCCCTTCAAGGAATTAAATGAAAACGTGCAGCTCTGCAGGATCCACCTAGTTTATCTGGAATTAGATATTATCTCATAAAAAAAGGCCATTTTATAGTTTTGGTGCTTATTTTCAGGTAATGTTCTTACAAATTTTTTCTTGCAAATACTCATTAAATAATATCTTTTTTTCCATCTTTTGTTAAGTTTCTCATTGTCTTCTTTGTATGCAAGTTTTGCAGCAAATTCTACACTTTGCATGTTTTTTTCTTACTTTATGTCCACTGGGAGGTCAAGGTCAAGGTCAAGAAATCTTTATTGTCCCCCAAGGAGATAATTTTTGTGCAGCCAGCAGAAGTACATAAAATGCAGACAATAGATACAATTGGACTGTTTCCCTTTGGAGATTTGCCAACATGTGTGTTTTACAGTCGGTTTAATGTGTGTGGTCTCAGTGAGCAGCAGGTCAATAAGACAGAGAAAAAATGTTTCAAGAAACTTTGTGAGTAATTATTGCATTGCATCATCCTACTATAAAGAAAACTGTCCGTCCGTCTGTCTACATCTTTTTTTCCTCCTCGATTGGTTTCTAAAACAAAATGAAATTGTTCGAGGGCATTCAGAATTACCATAGTAGAGACTGGGGAAGCCTTAGCTTTGTCTTATTTACTCGCTGGCCGTGCCCGTTTTCGTTTTATATAAAAATACATCAAAAATAAGAGATGAATGAGAGCTTTCTGTGGAGAATAAATGAACCTGCTTCTGAATGTGTGTGTGTGTGTGTGTGTGTGTGTTTGTGTGTTTGTTATCTGTTTCCTGCAGCTTATTGAAGCGATCCAGGGTGTGGATAAGGTCATCGGTCAGCTGATGAACGGCCTGAAGCAGATCGGCCTCCACCGCTGTCTCAACATCATCATTGTGGCAGATCACGGTGCCAAACAATATGTTATTAACCCTTTAGAACCTGTAGGAAATTTGGCCTGATTTCTTTCAAGAAATCAGAAACAGTTACAAGAAAATAAGCAACAAAAAAAAAAAAGAAAAGTAAAAAAAAAAAAATAACAGTCATCTTGCAATTGTGTTTTATCAACATATTGAAAATATTACTTTTGTGTTAATCTGTATTGGAAACCCGTCTTGTGTTATGGGGCATAATATAACAGCTGATCACTGTTGCAGGTATGGAGGATACGAGCTGCGACAGGAAGGCGGTGCTGCAGGAGCTGGTTGGGGACGTCAGGAGCTACTGGGTCACTGAGGGAACATTCGGACGCATCCGAGCCAAAGACAAAGACACAGTGTGTGAGTAAACTGCTCCAACAACCCAATCAGCAGGAAAAAAAATAGTTTTATACGTTTCTGCAAACCACGGATTATATTTGAATGTTTTTATGTAGCGGATTTGTTGAAACTTCACATTTTAACAATGCTGTGGTTAACATTTTGTTAGTTTTAGGCACAACAATAACTTGGTTATGGGCAGGAAAAGATCATGTTTTGGCTATAAATACCTGAGTATACCAGTCCCGGCTGAACAAGCCAACACAATCTCATCCCAACTCATCATATATTGCTGCTTTGCAGTGGACTTCTGTGTCTACATATTACACTCTAGGTATTCTTCTGCATCGGCCGTTGACATTCTAGGATGCCGCCACCGTGATGTCAACAAATGCATGCATGGATAATTAGTATTAGACAAAAGAGGCACATGGTAAGGTGTAGAAAAAAACATCACATTCAGGCAGGAAGCAAACACCGGACTCCCACATGACAGTCCCGGGTTTGTTTGACCCCTTCACTGTCCCTCCCGCCTGCCCTATAGGGATCTTTGTACTCTTTATATTATGTTGTTACTGGCAGCATTTCAACCCAACACCTGTTATGCATTATAATGCATTATAACACAGCGACCACTTCTCTCCGGCCGCGCTCTCTGCAGATGTCATCCAGTGGCGTATCATGCAGACATGAATGGTGGCTTTCGGCTTCGGAATCATTTGCCAAAAGCATTTAAAAAAGTGGCAGCATTTGATGACTTCGTAATGAAAGTCATCAGGATTCATCCTCTGAGCACCATGAATATTTGATCTACATAAACACTTTTGTTTTGGGATCCTGTTTTACATTGGTGAGAATAAAAGATAAAAGATTGGCGCCGTCTAATAGCATCACAAACTGTTGTGTCTGGCCACGTTTTCACCTGAGGCTGTCCAGCAGTGTATCACATGGAGGTAAAAGGTGGCTTTTGCCGTGGAGATCTTACTACAAAATCACTGCAATAGTTGCGGTATTTTACGACTGTGGAATAAGAACAGACTGGAAAAGAAGCAGTGTCTCTGTAAAAAATCAGTTGCTTTTTGTTTTGCTCTTTGTTTATCACTGCTGGAAAAACAGCAACAGGTCGCAAAGAAATTTTTGGGCAGGCTTGGCAGCTGTCTCTCCTAGGTGTCACGGCATCCACCATACCATGGCTCATATACTGCTTGCTTTTAGAAACATCAGTATGATGTGGATGAAGTGTAACACAACCAGGGTGTGTAGAAATGCACAATTCCAACATTATTTTCTCGTGACTTGGTTGCCCTTCATTCTGCTGACTGAGTAATGTCCATGACCTGAACTGGCCTAACATCTCAGCAACACATTGAGATTCATGTGTTCCTCCCACAGCAAGCAGAAAGCAGAAAGCCTTTCTTATCATCATCAACACCTGTTGTACTGGTGATAATTAATGTCTCACACTGTTTCCTGCTTACATTTTTCATCCATGCATTAACACAAAGTTCAGGTATGTTTGGTAAGCTGTGACAAATGATATCACAGCCAAACATGTGTGTTCTTGAGTTTATGATCCTGATGCTCAGCCAGCATATCAGCAGGCGCCACGGAGCTGCACCCATCACAAATGAAACCAGTTGAACGTGAAGATCTGAGATAACATTAAATATCTACAATCCAGGAGTCTTTGTGACACAAAATAAAAGCTTATCAATGGAGCCACCAAACACGTCCTTGAGCCTAACCATTGGGGACTGCAGGAGACATGTCCTCTTTGATACTGAGAGCATGTGCATTTGCCCATCCTAAAAATGTCTTAAAATACAAATACAAATACAATACCTACAAATGTGCAAGGAATTAGATTTAAAAAATTAGGTAAAATGTTTGGTAAAAATGAGGAAAAAAAGCCAGTGAAAATCTATATCAATATCATAATTACATTTTTAAAATTATTGTATAATTGTATAATCTTCTAAGCACCTTTTCCAGGTAATTTCTTCATTTTGTTTTTTGTACTTTCCTTTTTGTTCTTTTTTTTTTGTTTTTTTTATTATTCAGGTCATTTACTGATTTCTTGCTAATTTTTGGTTTATTTTGACTTTAGTTGCTCATTGCCTTCCTCACAAGAAATCAGACAAATTTGCTCAAGTTTTAAAGGGTTAATTGTAGTAAGGGATTATTTTTTGCCGGCCGACCACCTTAGTTTCACATGTACAAGGTTGCATTGCATCACCCAGCAGCAGGAACGTGTACTGGTCTGGTGCAGTGCAGTGCATGTCCTTTTCTCTGTTTTCTTTGGTCATGTAGCACCATTTTCAGAAATATTTACGTATGTCTCTCTGCTGCAGTGGTGTTCTAGTTTTATTAAGAGACCATCTTTCCAACAGTGAAATACTTCTTGAAGAACAACTGATTACTATAAATCCTACATGTGAAGCAACATGGTTAAAGTTGGTTAACAATAATTGCCTGGTTTGGTGCAACATTTAATTGAATAACCATTAGTCACTGGCAGAAGTTTGGGCTTACCACAGAAAAGTTGACTGTTTTTTCCTTTTTCACAGTGGACTCGGCCGGACTTGTTGCCAACATGACCGTAAGTGCTCAGTGATCTCACAAACACCTACATGTTCAGTGTACAGCTTTTCCACCATCTGACAGATTGTCTCCAGTGATCCAGTGATGACCTTCATGCAAGAAAAGCCCACATTTAAAAGGCCTATAGTGTTTGTTTTTTTTCTTGAAATGCTAAAAAAAAAATTACACATTTCTTGCCAAATATTGAGCATAGCGTGAGTTCAGGCAGACCACGGTGTGACGCTCAGCTCACATCCCAGCTACATCAGCTGATCTCAAGCAGGCCCATCACCTGATCAGCTGGTTGATGGAGGGGAGTCATGATGCTGATAGATTACATGATCCTTTCTACATAGACACTTGCAAATTTGATTTCAGGGCGCCCTGTTGGACCCTTTGAAACCTGAGTAAATTGGCTTGATTTCTTTAAAACATGTAAACACGAGGAAGGGCAGAGAGGTCCCACTGCAGAGCCACACTGCTAAATATCACACTGCAAATGGAAATAAAGCTTTCTTTGACGAAAGAGGATCTGACTGAACTAAGAAATTAATCATTTTAAAAATATGTTTCTCCTGAAAACATTGTGTTTGTTGTGATTTCAGTGTAAGGAGCCAGACCAAAAGATCAAGCCGTACCTGAAGGCCAACCTGCCGAAGCGCCTGCACTTTGCCAACAGCCGTCGCATTGAAGACATCAGCGTCCTGGTCGACCCAAAGTGGTTGTTTGAGAGGTATCTGCCTTTCTTTTTCATTGTTGCAGCCTGAACTTTTTGTGAGCAATCACCAATGCTTACAAAGTTCTCCCTCATGGAAAGTATCTGCCACACACAAATAACGCCACAAATTAAAATCAGAGGGGGTTTGGGGTTGTATAACAGTTGCAAAGGTTTACAGTGCCTCATGACAGCAGACTGTCACAAAACACATCACAATGAAGACTGTGGGCTGTGAGAGGAGTTAAAGCTGATTTTTCATATAGTGGTTAACTGTCTGGGAGGCCTAAAAAACCACAGTCAGACATTTAAAACTGTGCAGAATACCCCTGAATTAGACCTGAAAACCATGCCGCAGGCATTAAGAGAACAGCAACCGTTAAACATGTCAAGTATTCTTGTTTTTCTCAAGATGTTAATGACGCAGTCTCTGTGGGGGTCTTCAGAGCACTGAACGGAACCAGTTTGTTTGAACTCCACCACCATTGACGCTTATTTACCCTGTGCAGCGCTGCTAACTCATCACTTCAGTATTCAACAAAGACTGGGCTCATTCCTTTTGTGCCAAATTAATCAAAAAACTGTTGTGTGTGTTTGCAGATATCCAGGATCGCTCACATTCTGCTCCGGTGGAGCTCACGGCTACGATAACGATGCTGAGAGCATGCATGTGAGCAACGACTATTTTTTTTACTGTTCTGGTCTACCAGCCATCCCTGGTGGTTACCAACATCGTTGGACATTGTTACTTGACTTTAGGTTTTGACCAAAATTTAAAAAAACCTTCATTTTGTAAATACCTCAATTTGATGTAGAAAACTGACAATAGATGACACTGATACACTGATATTCTCACCTTTGCAAATGACTGACTGCAAGTATTTCTACCTTTGAACCCTACGCATATTGATGTGATTTATTTGAAAAATGTGGGAATAAAGGCATTAAACAAATTGGGAAGAAATGTTTCACAAATTGCAAGAAAACAGTAGATTTAGAAAATTATTTTTAAAAAGCTATTTGAAAATGTCTCGGGGAAAAAGAAAAAAGTCAAGGGAAAACTATATTAAGAATTTTAAGCACTTTTTCAAGTCATTTTTTTTATAGTTGTTTCTTATTACACCATCATTTATTTATTTATTACAATTTTTCAGGTAATTTTCTTGTACTTTTTACTTTTTTGGCTAATTTTTTTTTCTCCTTTCATTTCTCATTACCTTTTTCTCATTTTTCATTTTTCTCAATTTGCTCAGATTTCAAAGGGTTAAAATGGGCTTTAAGATTGAGATCGGAATCTAAAATGACTCTAAAGTTTCTTATTTGAGTGTCTGTAACACTGACAGTTGAGAGAACATTTTGTCACTGCAGTGTTGTTGCATTTATTCTTCAAGTTTTAAGTTTTTTTGTCTATTTTGACCATTTTTTCATCGGCACATTTCAACCTCTGCACTGCAATAATAGTTTCAAACTCGTCTTTCTCCCTCCTCTCTTCCAGGCCATGTTTCTCAGCTATGGACCCAAGTTCTACCACATGACAGAAATTGAACCTTTTTCCAACATCGAGTTGTACAATCTTATGTGTGGTGAGTTAACAAACACTGAATATCCAAATAACTCTAATCAATCCAATCAGAGTGATGAGTAAAAAAAAAAAAAACATGAACAAAACAAACTACACACAACAAAGTGACAAAGACACACAAAGGGGGGGAAATTTGCAACCAGAAAATAAATAAAAAGTTAACATTCATATTAAGGTTGGTCTACACCAATAAAGCTGATTGCTGACCATTGACTCCCAAAATATTTACTGAGGGGGGACCATACTTTTACAAACGCATCTAAGATTCCTTGCAATACATTGGACAGCCTCTCATAAGGAGGAATTGACAACAATTTATCATAACATTTTGTCGATGAGATAGTTTACTGATGTGGTGCAAGATTTCAGTCACAAAAACTAAACAGCTTCGTGTTTCTTGCAGACGTGATGCAGATTTCTCCCACTGACAACAACGGGACTCACGGCAGCATGAACCACATCCTGAGGCGGCCCTACTACACACCGGCGCCCCCTGCAGAGCAGAGCAGGCCGGCTCAGTGTCCGCTGACCAGCCTGGACCCTGCAGACGCTCTGGGATGCTCCTGTTCTGCAGTGGTGAGTACTGTCACGCTGACAAACTGCAGAGTAGAGCAAAGATTTGGGCAATAAGAAAACAATAATGAATCCAGTGCAGACTGCATAAATAATGGATGTAGCCTCTGTAACATCACCCATTAACCCATTCAGATCTCCTGTCCAGCCAATGGGCATTCCTTTTCTATGATGTCTAGGTCTATAACATCTGCCTCAACCTAAAAGCACAGACATATTTGACGAGATGTTCGTAAGCAGATTACAGTGTTATTCATCATCCAAAGTGGACTGCAGTGGAGCCACGCCCCCTTTTTTGACAAGTGTAATGTGTAATCATATAGTTAAAATGCAATTTTTTTGTTTAAACAGCTTTTTAAGGTAAACATGAGATGTCATAATACCTGTACATGTAAAAAAGCTTTTATTTGAGTGATTATCGGTCAGTTAGTGGCGTGAGGCTGTACAAACTGTGTGGAAAATGTTTGGCGAAAGTGCTAGTGTGCCATGCACGCTGGGTAGATGCTGTCGCCCTTAAAAAAGGGAGCTTGCTTCCAAAATAGATTATCATTGTATATGAAAGACAATAATAAGAAAAGTTAAATGATGGACAGACTGATTGCAACCAGGTACTCAAGAGAGCAGCCGAGACAAACGCTCGACGCCGCGGCCCAGCGAGTGGAGGAGGCCTGAAATGAAGATGGACACGTTTTAAGCTCGTTAAAAAGATAGCTAAAATCCTCTTTTAAAACTTCACACTGCTACTTACGGGTGTCATTTGTGCCAAAGTGAACTTCGACGTAATGAACATTTGGGTGTTTGCCGAGCAGAAAGGGGGTCTGTCGGATGATGTCAGCAACTTGGCATGCAATGAGTCACGGTACTTTTGTTTTTAACATATCTAATGATTGAGTCACCAACAATCACAGATGCAGGAGTGACGACCGAGGTTTGCTGCTAGAAGAGGAGTTAACAGGTTGTGGAGCTACATGACTGCCAGCCAGCTCACGAGGAGTGGAAGCCGGCTTTGACCAAGCACCCGGAGCCGGGGGGACTGGTGCATATAGCGGCAGCAGAGACGAATTTGGACGGTTTATTGTCAGCGGGGGGAAGACCTGTTCATCCTGGGTGCTGAACCGGCTGGAAGTCTGGATTTGACAGAGTGGAGAGGGACACAGGGGGGACTTCTTCCCCCTGATATTCCTATGTACGATGGACCAGAGCTCCTGGTTGAAATTGGTGCTGTTGATTTTCAGATTTAGTGTGAAGGTAGCCTTTTTTTCTTTTGACTCTTTTCTTGGGTTTTGCTCCCTGCTGTTGCCAGAGGTCAAAGCAGAGTTCACACCCGGAAGGTGAGGCGATTGGTGGCGTGTTGGGTGACGCAGTAAACACGAGGACTCCACAACGGGAGTCCACAGGTTTATCTTGACTTCAGCAAGGATCAGAGCAGGTTTAGGTCCTCTACGGAGAAATGACTTACCGGCAAAGGCCCAAAGACTGGACTGGGCCCACTGAGATGTGTGTGAATCTGGCAAGTTTTCAGCGATGGTGAGGAGGATTTTCAACTCGGTTTTACTCCAGATCCAATCAGCCAATGGCTAAAATTTTTACACTGATTTATACTCACAGGTAAAAGACACATAAAATCATAAAATTATGTCTTAAAATTGAGTAAAATGTCAGTTTGTGACACAAATTTATGGCAGAGCTTTCTGGCAGACAGACAAACACCAACACATGTGTAAAAGTCAAAAGTCAGAACAAATTTAAAAACAAAAACAAAATGGTGTCAGTCAACATGATGCATCATGCACGAATACAAGCTTAGCGGCTTTGTTCTCCATTTTTCTCCTGAGGCCAAAAAAAGGGCTCCAACCTTGTATCCTAGCAACATGATAAATAGCTGTAAAGTGTTAACAAATCAGGACTTCTAAGTCTTTTCTTTGAACCTGACTTTAGGGATACAAAATCAATTTCTCGGCTTTATTGCACCAATGCTTGACTTCACTTTAAATATTATTCATGCTAAAGACAGGAAGATTTAACCTGAACTGAACTTTCTGTTGCTTCAGCTTGATCTGTCTTGGTGGAAAGTTCTTGGCACGGAGGTTGAAATCCCTGAACAAACAGGTCATGCATCAATTATTAGAGCTGCCCTTTCAAACAGTTTCACATTCCCACCTACAACACGACACTTTCCCCTCGTCAGACAGTGAATTCGGCCCTACACAGTGGTTTTATACATCACATTGCATGCTTGATAGAAATGTTTTGTTATTAACAAAAAATGAATAAATTTAAAACCACTCTCCTCAGTCATACATACAACACTCGTGATAACAGCTTCTTCCAGTTGCAGTGGTATACTGGTTTCACGGTAAACCATCATATGTAAATTGACTATTATCATACCATGTACATTTGCTTTTCATCAATTCTGTGATTAATTGGGATTTAAAAAGTAATTGTTTGAAAGTCCTCATATATAAATACAGTTATAAGAAATATGTTTTTTTGGACATTTACCCACACTGTTTTTAAAAATAACTGTCTACATCTACCAATTTCTTGCAATTTGCGGAACATTTCTTATCGCGGTGTTAATTGCCTTTTTTAGCCATGTTTTTGGAAGAAGTCAAACCAATTTGCTCAGAGTTCAAAGGTGTAAATACTTGTGAAAGGCGTCTGAACTGAGTACAAGAGAAGCAACATTAATCCAGTTTTTATCTGGTTAAGCAGGTCCTGGATTACCTTTGGCTCACACTAAAGTGTAACATCATCAACTGTTGTTGTGAGCTTGAAAGTGTGACATCATGTGATATTTATGCAGACTTTAAACAAAAGCTTAACCCATCGAAACCTTTCAAAAACATCCAAAGAAATGATCCAAAAATCAAGTGAGAAATGATTTTTGGATGAGAAAGTTACAAAATATCTAAAACTACTTCATTAAAAAAAGACTTGGAAAAGTGCTTTAAAATGATAATAATTCTGCAACATAATTTTAAATATGTATTTGTAAATAAATATAGGTAGGTTTATAAATAAAGGTTTCCCCAAGCATTTTTAATATTATTTACTAAATCTATTAATTCATGTAACTTGCTCATTGTTCCAGCGTGCTCGGGGTTCAAAGGTTTAAATTCTTGTGAACGGGTGCAAAGGGTTTTCCTGAAGTTGCTACTGTTGAGCTCTTTATCTGAACTGAGTTGTCCGTGGGTTTTGGTTGTTTTTGGATCCGCTTCCTGCTCACTTGGTCAGCACATGCTCTGCTCCTTTGTATGCTTATCTAATGGCAGTATTTAAATATTTTGCAAAACCCTAAACCTTCAAACCACTCTTACTTTCCTCCCTGCCATGTAAAGGACACACTATTTTAAGGCTGAAAGCAAAGTGCACACCTCTCTTGTTTTCTGTGATATTTTTACTTGAATTTGTGAAGGCAGAAAACCCACAGTCACACAAATCTCTGAAATCCTACAGTTTACTCATTTTTTTGGTTTTGTCTGTTTCATTTTCTTTGAAACTCTGTCGAGGCCAGATGGTAAAGTCTGACTCTTCATTTGTAGAAAAATTTCCCCACTGACATCAGGACATCAGAAACTCCACACATCTTTTTTGCAGGTTTAAAACTCAACTTTTCAAAATGCACTTGAAGCCTGTCAGTGTGTTTGATGCAGTTGATATTTGCATGATTCTTGCAATTTTCCAAAAAATGACTGAAAGCATGTATTGTGAGTCACTTTGGATAAAAGCACCGGCTGCAGAGACAAAATGCATGGATTCGATTAAAATCACCCTGAAACACTAATAAACGGCTGACAGTGAAATACAGAGAACATCACATCTGCTGAACATTTCAGAACCACAAATAAATCCAAGATTCATATGTGGAAACATGCTGACTGTACTATAGGCAATGTGGAAAACCTGTGACTGAACATTTGGGAACACAGTTTTTGATAATGCATGAATGAATGAATATGAACATTTTGGCAAAATTATGTATCTTTGTTTGATCTTGGAGTTTTCAGCTCAGCTCTTACAATAAGTCAGAAATACATAAATTTGCAACTTTTCAAATGAAGTTTAAAAAAAGAAGAAGAAGCAATTCAGCCATCTTGTGTGCCGTGAATTTACTTATTGATCATCAGTTTTTAATTTTCTCTTAATAAAATCCTCTGCTACATCTGTAACCCTAACCCCTGAATGGTTAGGGTTAGGGTTTGGGGTTAAAGGTGAAGTATGAAAATAAAAACAACATACAAAAACATATTAACTTCCTCTGAACAGCAAATGTTTTTTCTTTCTTTCTCTCTGTAGAGTGTAAGTGCAATCAACAGCCGTCTGAATCTGACAGCAGAGGAAGGTGAGCAGGTTCACCTTTGTGCTTTCAAAAGGGAGTTTTTCTTTGCCTTTAACGTCTCTCTGTTTCTGTATTTTATTTTTCTTTAATTTTCCAGATTCTTGGATTGTAGATCAGTCTCTCCGTTGATATTTTAATGTTATATCACGACTGAAAGTACTCTGAAGGAACTGCCTGCATGTCAGCTCTTATTTGTTGGTCCTTTGTTAAAATATTTGCAACATTTACACTCATCTCACTGTTGATGTCAGGCATCGTCAAGCTTTCACTGATTGCACATTTTGGTCTTTCAGTGTCGGCTGCGGAGAAGACACACACGTTGTTTGGTCGTCCCCGGATGCTGCAGCCTGACCGGAGTTACTGCGTGCTCCACCAGGACGGATTCATCAGCGCCTACAGCCACGACGCCCTGATGCCTCTGTGGAGCTCCTTCACCGTCGATAAACCAGTAAGTTTGTCAATTAAGATTTACAAAATATTGAATATGCATGATTTTAATAAATCTGAGTCCTATAAAGATATACCTGGTGCTAGACAATCATGTTTTGCACCAGGATGGCTTGTGCATGAGCAAACCTGAACCTGAAACCTGAAAAGACCTGCAATGAGAAACTTAAGAGGAAATGACACAGATATATATATAATTTTTAAAAAATGTACCTGAAAAAAAATTTAAAAAGAAAATAAAGTTTGTTTGGTTTTTTTTAAGTGCTTAAAATTGATAATAATTGTCGAGCAAAACATTTTCTTTTCTAGTTTTTTACACATGCAAACTTGATGTTTGCATGTGTAATCTAACTTTGGCTACAGCTGCACAATAATTTCTGTTTTGGCAGCTTATCTGAAAAAGGCCACAACTACAGAAATCTAGCCAACTGTCATCATTTAAAAAGAATTCACTTTTTTTGGGATGTCGCTTTACAGATTTTGAAAAACTGCAGTAAAAGTGCGTTTTGCAAAAACAAATAGGAAAGTAGGAAATCTCTTTGTATTAAATTAAAAAAATATTTGCATCACAACATTTCATCATCTGTGATCAAAAGCAGCAAGTGTTTTATAGATTACCACACGGTGACACTACATGCATGCACCATACTGAACAGTTCTTCTGGCGCAGGATGCACAACTTTCCACAAAGTGAACTGCAGACACACCGGACCTGTGGACCACAAACTGGGAAAGATTTGTGATGGCTTGTGATAATTGGGAGCTGTTACATTTGAATCATGTTAGAATTTGGAAAATCCCAGTAGCAGGTGCTGAGTGTGTGGGAAGACCCCAGCAGGAGCATTTGAATTTTTCTGCTGAAATTGGGTTGTTGTTTCAGATTGTATATTTTGGGGGGTTAGAGGACAATTGAGCCTGGAACTGACCTCAGTTGAGGAGTCCGGGTAAAAAAACAAAATATGTTTGGGTCTGTTGAACCTGTCTGGCTGACAGATGTTTTCCCTGGCAGAATATCAAAGAGACTGTGAGGTGAAGACACGTCCTTCAGCTAAAGGACAGGAAACTACCAGAGATGGAGAGAGGCGGATGCAGTCTATGATTAAACCCTGCAGCAGGGTTTAAACATAATCTTACACTGGAATATTATATATACAGTACTGTGCAAAAGTCTCAGGCCACCATAAACATTGTTATTTTAGCAAGGCTATAATGGGTTCCTATTTCTCAGTTGTCCCTTTACTTAAAATAAAACCAGAACATACAGGAAATATGTATAAAGTATTAAAATTTCAGAAGAAATTAACTTCAATAGGCTAAAGTTGCAAGTATTTAGTGTGACCTCCCTTTCCTCTTAGCATGTCTTGAACTCTCTTGGGCAGACAATATGAGATTTACAATAATAATCTTCTGTATTTACACCAGGTTGCAATCAAGAAATGCCCAAAGCTCAGTATTGATTTTTTGGGCTTCCTTTTGTTGTGGTCGTACAATTACATGTTTCACCGCAAATACTGACTTCAATCCGAAGAGGCCATTTTGTTCTGACATTTTTTTTTGTGTGTGTGTTTTAATGCATTGTTTATGCTCTGTGTATTCTTTGTTTGTATTGTAATAAAGAGACTAGGAGATAAATATATGTATAAATATATATATCTTCATTACAACTATGTTAAAATAACAAATCTATGGTGGCTTACGATATGAGTAAATACAAATTATTGTGGGATTAGACTTGATTAGATACATTTACCAACCTGAAGCGGGTAAAAAGGTTTGTCGCATATGCACAGATATATCAAGAGGACATCATCTTAGTTTGGGAGTCAGCCAAGCCACGAAATCAAAAATAACACCGTAAATCAAATAATATATTTTTAAAAATGACTATAAGTGATGCATCTGAAATCCTGCAAAAGATATCAACCAAAACACCTTTTGTTTCATGGTCGTATTCTCAATGTTGTTGCTGTCTAAAGCAGTTATGTTTTCCATGCTATTTGTGGTAACTGAGGTCAGTCATGTAGATGTTTTAGGTGCGTTCAAGTACAATCTCTCTGGTGCAAGTTATTTCCAGTTAAATCAGATTACATTCCAGAAACCACAGTCTAATCTAGATGATGTTGTATTGTGTTAAGTTTTTTTTTTATCTGGAATTACTGAATTCATTACTCAATTTATTACTAAAAACTTTTCCCAAACCTTTCGTTTTTCCCAATCCTTCAGATGGACTTGGACCCGTTGCCACCAGTGACACCGGACTGCTTGAGGGCTGATGTCCGAGTCCCCCGGAGTCCCCGATGTGATCATTACAACGCTGCTGGGAACCTGACGCATGCCTTCTTGTATCCACCCAGTATGTTTCCGCACCGACCTGATTAAAAAATAACAGAGAGCTTGAAAGTGCACAGTCGTGTAGGCACACACACTCACTGACACACACTTCCTCTGTCTCTCTATCATTTTTTCACACACACTTTTGTGAATCCTCACTTCCACTGAATTTTAGCCTCTATGTCTGTTTTCTCATTGCACAAACAGAAAAGTGTGTTTGTGAGGAGATGAGTGCACATTCTCTGTTACAGGGCCTGTCAGTGTTTCCAGCTTTAAGGGGTTTTTTTGTTTCTTTTAAATCATAACAAACCCTGTCACTGGATAGCAGCACAATTTCACCATAAAATAACAGACGTTTCACCTCCAGCCTGGTCACAGAAGAAACGCCTAATTTAGCAAGAAATACAGTATGACCCCATTCGCTGTAATAGAGACTCAAAATTATATTTAATCCAATTCAGTTTTTTTTTTACGTCATAAGTCCAATCAGCATGAAATTTAGTGGTAGTATTAGTGGTAGTTTATCCCAAACATGAAAAAAAAGACAATCATGAAGTCGGGACAGATATAAAAAATACATCACAAAAGAAGACATGAAAAATGTAAACAATACATCATGAACTGATACACATACCCAAAAATGAGAGGGAAAAAGTACTAAAAGTAAAGTTATTTAATCCCACCCCTTATCCATAATTTAATAATAGTCAATTATTTAGCTTCCACATCAATATAAAGGTATACAATTATTCTCTAGACTAATATAAGATAATATATTATCTTAATTACCAATAATCTTACAAGACATAGATTAATTACAAAAATGTTTTTTAATAAAAATATAAATTCTTACAAATAAACCTTATTCAAAAATACAAAAATGGCTTGACACACAAATCCTCGTTAATGTCCTCTGCAAACAGAACCAATAAAGTCTGCCAACAAGATTGTCCACTATTGAAAAAATGAATGAAATAAATTAGATAAATAAAAAACAATTGAAATCTCCACCTAGAGATGTCTAAATTCAGTTTGAACCAAAATTTCTGCGGCTCAAAATTTGACCAAACATATCTAAATTTAGGTTATAGTTATGCCAATCATTACAAAACTCTCAGGATATGTTTCATAACAAAGTAGAATCACATCTGTAAATGTATTTTTAAATTGGTCAAAAGGGGGGTGAAGCAATTTCCATTTTCATAATTTTGTGATGATGCATATTTTAACATTTTGGGCATTTCCTCTTAAGCCATAACTTCGATTTGTAACAAATTTTCAGTAGATCATCATTGGATCAAGCTTATCAAAGTCTATAAAAAGCTTGTTGATGTCTCACTGGCCTTTAAACATATTGACCAATGAACATTAAAAGGAATGTAGTTTAGATCATAACTAGACTTAATTCATAACTGTTGGGCTAATAATCACCAAATTTGCAATACATGTCCACATAAGTACCTTAAACATAAGTTTCTTTCAAATCTATCTCAAAATGGCACCAAAGTTGCCCAAAAACTGGTATAACAAAAACAGACTATTAATCAGAAATTGTTTGTCCAATCATTACAAAACTTGCAGGTTGACATCTTCTCCTGAACCAATTCAAACAACATCTTCTGTGGATCATTACTTGACCACGCTTATTAAAATTTAACAAAATATATTTGATATCTCATTGTTGTAAACATATTGACCTTCAAACATTCAAAGGGTTTTGGCTCAGCATATAAACAGACCTAACTCCACTATTGTCGGGCCAGTCATCACAAACCCTGCAGGATAAGCCCACATGAGGACCTTAAACATACCCTAAAAGTTTCATTCAATTGTACCACTAGAGGGGCTACAAATGCAAAAAAATGTGCATGCCACAACACAAATCAAAGTATAAATCAGAAATTGTTTGTCCAGTCATTACAAAACTCACAGGATATGCTTTAAAACAATGTTTTAAACATGTGTTTCAAATTATTTTAAGATTGCTTAATAGAGACCGCCACCAGTTTCAAACAAGCGCACTGATCTGCAAAATTTGGCCATAAATCTATGGCAGTTTATCACAACATCACCAAACTTGGTCACACAATTGACCAAGTCAGTGTTGCCAAATAAAGTCAATGTTTCTTGGAGTGTTATCGCCAGAGGAGAAGTCGCACAACATCACTCAGTGGAAATGCAGCCATCTTACAATCCTGTTTCATCATCATTTCAAAAATATGGCTTTAGTTTTGTGCAGACCGGTAATGGGCCTTGTGTTTGGGCCCTGATGCCTGACTCAGAGGTAGGCAGATCAAAAAAAGAGAACACTGCCAAAAAAGGGGCTCATGCAGGCAACACACAGGCTGGAAAGATTCTGTGCAAACACTGTGCATAAGAGGATTATGGTTGTGGGAACAGGTGCACTGGGATGATTGAGAGTTGTGAATGGTGGGAAAGGATTTTCAGGGGGAGCAGAGAGTGACCGGATCTGAAATGAGTGAGAATTGATATGAGTCAGAGAAGGCGGATCAAAAAGGGAAAGTGACTGACTCTGAGCTCTGATTCTTTGATTAAACTGAAGCAAGTCAGTGTTTTTCTTCTCCAGAATCAAGCTGGAAATCTCCTCTCCGTGTCTCTCCCTCTCATCTTAGCAGCTCACATCAACATTGCGGGGGTGTGGCTGTTGATATGGCCTGACCGAAATACTGAAAATTACCCCCCCCCCCACTGAGCTCCGCAGGAACTCTGTCTCACCCCCTTTTCACTTGTGATGCCGGAAGTGAAATGTGTGTTTCTCCAGAACTGAAACGGCTTTGGTTTAGTTTTACTAGTCCTCAGTCTCTCCTTAACATTGAAGTGCAGCAGGTCACAATGACTGAAAACAACATAATTCGCCCTTTAAATAAAAAACAATCGGGACAACAAATAGACTCCAACACATATAAAGATGTATTTTATCAGATAGAAGAGAGCTGACTGGTTTGCTCTGTGGGCTTTTAATGTAAATCCTCTGCGTTTTTCATGAGTGCCTGGATTTCCCTTTTGCCTTGTCATATTTTATAGGATGTTTATCCCATACAGTCATTGAAAAAATAAAAAACATTTTTTAAAAAAAACACGATTTTCAGCAGCTTTTAGCTTCTTGTTTTTAATAAAATTATGATACTTGCAAAAAAGTTCATTGATAGTTGTTGAGGGAAATGAAGCTTGAAATGGTGAGAATGCGTGTATTTTAGTGAAGCTTATAGCAGAGTTTCGGGAGCAGGACCACACCTCTACCGCACCTCAACCGCGCCTCTTCCGGCTTAAATACCCTCCTAACCCGATCTCCCCCTTTCGTTCTCGTTATTCTGCACGAGCGCGTACCGACACACCACGTAGCGTTTCGCTCTCAGTCGGCTGCGGTTCGCTCACTCGCCCCTATTATGGATTCTGTCCCTCTGTCCCCATCGGATGATAACCTTCGGTCGAAGCCGTGACGATGGCCCTCGCCGTCTCCATCTGGCCGTGCAGGCGTCCTCAGGGTCCGACGCCGACAACTTCGCCGCATCGCAACCGGCCGCCGGCCCCTCGGTTGCCTCCATGGTCCATGTTCCACCCGGCTCCTCTCTGCTCACCATCCAGATGTACGGCTCGGCCGATGGTTCCTCTGCATCTCCTGGTCCGCCACCCTCAGCGGAAAGACGAGGACGCGGTCGCCCCCGTGCAGCCCTGCGCCGCTGCGGTTCTCCTACTCCATCGCAGCGGAGGATGGTGACGGCCTCCCGCCGTTGTCTCGACTCTGCCGGCTCGGCGGCCCGATGTCGAGCGAGGCGAGCGCTGGAGCGCACCACGCTCCAGCGAGGTCTCCCGATTGCCGCCGCCTTTGCAGACCGGGGAATAACGTTTCGCAGAACTGACAACAAGCTTATTGACATCCTGACATCCGAGCGCTGCTCTGTCAACATCGGCGCTCTTCCGGGTGACGTCATCGCGGCGGCTCCCGTCGTGCGCCATGACGTCAGCACCTCTGTTAAAGGGCCGGTTCGTCTTCAACCACTTCCGGCGGCCGTGCTGAATAGGAAGCGGGGACATGCTGCCACGGGCGTCTCGAGTCAAGTCTAGTCAAGTCAATTTTATTCGTTGAGCCCATTATCACAAAACATGGTTCGCCTCAGTGGGCTGTGCAGTTTACAACATCCCTCAGCCCTTAGACCCTCACATCACCCAAGGAAAAACTCCCAAAAAAAAAAAAAAAAAAAAAAAAAAAAGTCGCTTTGCCTCGGTCCCACTGGCTGCGGAGGTCAGGTTTGCCTGAGGCGTCTGATGTGTCGTGGCGCCCTCCCACTCCCGCCAGCTCACCTGACCTGGGATTCTCGAAGCTGTGTTGCCTTGACTGTTCTCCCTCCTCAATTTGAGCAGCCCACTCATGTTGGACCGCCTGGCACCGGGATGCCAGCGCCACTTCCTGCTCTTCCTGGCCATCCACAGCAGATCTGTCCCCTTGGGGCACCTGGCACCGGGTGCCGGTGCCCTCTACTGCTCAACCTCAGCAATTGCGGCATTTGTTTCTTGATGGAATTTCTGGCACCAGGATATCGGTGCCCTCGGCCGCGTATGCTCGACAATCGCACCACTTCGCTCTCGCTGGGGCACCCTGCACCGGGATGCTGTTGTCGCCAGTCGTACACCCACAGCTTCCTGGTCTGTTGGGTTGTCGGCGCCCCAGCCGTGCAATCCCAGCCACTGCACCAGTTCGCTCTCGCTGGGGCATCTGGCACCGGGTTGTCAGTGCCCCTCACCGTGCATCCGCACGACCCGCAGCAGCCGGCCTTGGTTGAGACTCCCGCCTACGCCTCCCAACCCGTGTGGGCCGGGGTTGTTGGCACTGGGCTGCCACAGAATTTTCCCTCTCATCCTGTGCACCATGTCGTTTCGTCCACGGTTCTGGTCTCCTTTCCGATCATTTTTCGTCGCGGCGGCCTTTGCCTACTTTCACCCTGGCCACGGCCGATCCTCCCTTCCGCCCTCCTGGCGCTTTCGTCTCTTGTCCATCTCCGGTTCCCTCCGATCTTCGTACCCAGATTCTTGACTTCACCACGTCTCCGGCGGCCATTTCTCCTAGGTCCCGTCGGCCACGGTGGTCAGGTTTGCCCGGGGTCACTCCCACCAGCTCGCATCACCCTGCAACCTCGGCACCAGGATGCCCGCACCCTCGACCGCTCTCCCACCTCCATTTGAGTGGCCCACTCGTGTTTGGCTCATCTGGCACCGTGATGCTGGCCTGTAGTAGAGGGCACTGGCACCGGGCCGCCAGTGCCCTCTACTGCTTAACATCGATGCCTGCAGCGGTTCGCTTTGCTGGGGATTCCGGCATTGGGATGCCATTGCCCCCAGCCGTACATGCTCGGCAGCCGCACCACTTCGCTCTCGCTGGGGCATCTGGCACCGGGGTGCCGCTGCCCCCAGTTGTACGTTCACAGTGACTTCGACAGTTCGCTCTCGTTGGAGCTTCTGGCACCAGATGCCATGCCCCCGGCCGTACGACCTCACCTGCTGCGCCGTTTCTCTCTTCTTGAGGCATCTGGTACCGGGCTACCAGTGCCCTCTACTGCTTGACATCGACGCCTGCAGCAGTTCGCTTTTGCTGGGAAGTCTGGCTTTGGGATGCCATGGCCCCCGGCTGTGCACGCTCGGCAACCACACCACTTCGCTCTCACTGGGGCATCTGGCACCGGGGTGCCGCTGCCCCCAGTCGTACATCCACAGTGACTTTGACGGTTCGCTCTTGTTGGAGCTCCTGGCACCGAGGGGCCGTGCCCCTGGCCGTCCGACCTCGCCTACTGCACCTTTTCTCTCTTCTTGAGGCATCTGGCACTGGGCTGCCGGTGCAGCGGTTCGCTTTTGCTGGGGAGTCTGGCATTGGGATACCATTGCCCCCAGCTGTGCACGCTCGGCAACCAAACCACTTCACTCTCGCTGGGGCATCTGGCACCGGGGTGCCGCTGCCCCCAGTTGATGTTCACAGTGACTTCGACAGTTCGCTCTTGTTGGAGCTTCTGGCACCGAGAGGCCGTGCCCCCGGCCGTATGACGCTTGCCCTTGCCTTCTGCGCCGTTTGTTTCTTCTTGAGGCATCTGGCACCAGGCTGCCAGTGCCCTCTACTGCTTAACATCGACGCCTGCAGCGGTTCGCTTTTGCTTGGGAGTCTGGCTTTGGGATGCCATTGCCCCCAGCTGTGCACGCCTGGCAACCAATCCACTTCGCTCTCACTGGGGCTTCTGGCACCGGGGTGCCGCTGCCCCCAGTTGTACGTTCACAGTGACTTTGACAGTTCGCTCTCGTTGGAGCTTCTGGCACCGAGATGCCGCGTCCCTGGCCGTACGACCTCGCTCACTGCACCGTTTCCCTCTTCTTGAGGCATCTGGCACCAGGCTGCCAGTGCCCTCCATTGCTTAACATTGATGCCTGCAGCGGTTCGCTTTTGCTGGGGAGTCTGGCATTGGGATACTATTGCCCCCGGCTGTGCACGCTCGGCAACCAAACCACTTCACTCTCGCTGGGGCATCTGGCACCGGGGTGCCGCTGCCCCCAGTCGTACGTTCACAGTGACTTCGACAGTTCGCTCTCGTTGGAGCTTCTGGCACCGAGATGCTGTGCCCCTGGCCGTATGACCTCTCCTACTGCGCCGTTTCACTCTTCTTGAGGCATCTGGCACCTGGCTGCCGGTGCCCTCTACTGCTTAACATCGACGCCTGCAGTGGTTCGCTTTTGCTGGGAGTCTGGCATTGGGATGCCATCGCCCCCGGCCGTGCACGCCTGGCAACCGTACCACTTAACTCTCGCTGGGGCATCTGGCACCGGGGTGCTGCTGCCCCCAGTTCTACGTCCAGTGACTTCGACAGTTCGCTCTCCTTGGGGCATCTGGCGCCGAGATGTCGGGGGGCCCCAGACGTACGACATCGGCTACTGCAACGGTTCACTCTCCTGGGGCTTTTGGCACCGGGCTGCCAGTGCCCTCTACTGCTTACCCTCGAAGCCTGCATCCGCATTGTTCCCCGGGGGGCACTTCCTTTCTCATCCGTTGCCTGTCGCTTCTTCTGTCCCGTCGCTCATGGCCTCCGTCTCTCTCGTTGCGCCCAGCCGCGCCGAGCTCTGGTTCTGGCTCCGTCTGCTCGGCGATTGGAACGATTCTCCTTCTTTATGACGATCACCTGTCTCATCCTCAGGACATCAACTTTTTCGATGACGCGGCTCCGTCTGCCGGTTTTGGGGGTTTTTTACGATGAAAGTTGGTTCGTAGGCAAATGGCCCCAAGAGTTGGAAGGAGACTGCCAGGTCACTTTATCTGCTCTCTTTGAGATCTACCCCGTCATCGTCGCCACCACGTTATGGGGCCGTGAATGGAGTCGCCTATCTGTTCTCATCTACTCAGACAATCTCGCAGTAGTTTGACATCATAAATAAAGAAGTTCAGAAGCTTGGCTCCTCATGTAGACGCACACCCGACTCCGGTTCCTCCATATTCGACCTTGTCTTTCAACATCTAAACCCAGCTTTCATGCCCCTGATCTAGAATCTCAGAACACCATCATCAATAGCCTGTCCCCATGCAACTCTCTCTCCATACCGGTCGGCTTGGAATTGTTTCCACAACTTTCACGACATGCATAACATCACTTTTCCTTCATTTGATCTCATCACCTTAACCTGCTTCATCACCCACGGCCATTCTGTCTTGGGAAATTAAAACCCAGACAATCAAAGTCTACCTCAGCGGCATTTCGTTCATCTCTAAACTCCTAACCGGTAGTCATGGCCAGCTCATGGTCATCCCCAGATCACCTCACTACTCAGAGGCCTCTCACGCTAAGAACCAGCCCAAAATCCTCGTAGACTCCCATTAACCACGGATCTGCTGTCACGCTGTATCCACACCATCCGCTCCAGATATAGCATACCTCACGTCAACCAAACTCAAGAGGCAATGTTCATTCTCGCCTTCTTCCGTTTCCTCAGATGCTCAGAATTCACTGCTTCGACCCTTCGATACGATCCACGTCGGCACGCCTGCCTCTCAGACCTTTTTTCTCTAACGACACCATAGTTATTTTTAAAAAGAACCAAAACCAACTAATCTAGCCAACCCACTCCCGTCTTCTACTTTAACATTCAATCAGTTCTAAACGCCTTCCTTATTCTCTCCAATTTTTTACATTTCCGGACATCACAAAGCAAATCCCAAGATGACCCTCTGTTTGCATCTGAATCCGGCCAAGTGGTTACCGGCTTCTGGTTCCACCAACACTTCCGTCAGGTCCCGTCATTGTCAGGCATCTCTCCCATGAATTACTCCGGACATTCTTTCAGAATCGGAGCTGCCACCTCGGCTTCCCGCAGCGGTATACCGGAGCACTTTATTCAGATCATGGGCAGATGGTCCTCCCAAGCTTATCACCGTTACGTCCGTTCCGACCTAAGAGATCTCAAATCGGCTTTTTCCTCTCTCATATAATGCACGCTTTTTTGGGGTCTGTCGTGCCCGGGAGCCACGGCGGATTCCCACCGAAGCTTCCCCACACCGCACTCAACCATCCATTCCAATAATCCAACATCAATGTTTATACCAATTCTACATTCACATCAATAAATTGTTAAAATTAATTCTGATTGATGTGTGGTCCTTGCTAGTGAAGCGGCTGTTTGTCAGTTAATTTGTTTATCCAAGAAACACAGAAACAAAGAAATCAGTTTTAAAAAAACAAAAAAAAACATTTTGCTGACCCAGGTGCATGCTGGTCCTATCTTCCAACCTGTCTTTCTAACCATGAGTGCCCCATATTTCCCAGTTCACTACAACACAAAAAACAAAATACTTATCAGGTGGAAACGTGAACTTGAAATCTCAAGAACACCTTGAGGGAATTTCCTCAAATTCATCACACAAGTCTTATTTTACGAGTTGGTTTTACTTAAAAACATCTAGGAAACCAATTTACTTAAAAAATGTAAAAAGATACAACTGATAATTCTGTAATTTTTACTTAATTTCGTGAAGTTGTTGCAACTTAAAAATGACAAGTGTAATTAAATCAGTCTTTTTAAGTCTTAGCAAATTAAGTAAGCCAAATTTACTGAGCTATATATCTGTATTCTCCAGGTTGCTCCTAACTTCATCATTGGCACTGACATTCAGTCAGGCTAACTTGGTTTTCTGAAATTCCTGAAACTTAGAAAGAACAAGATAATTTCACTTATCATTTTTAAGTTGCACCAACATCAGAAAATTAAGTAAATACAGCAAAACTTCACGAGTAAGATTTATTCACTTTCCTTTTTTAAGGCAATTGGTTTCCAAGATCCATTTAAGTAAAATTTTTAAAGTGGGATTCAAGGATGAACTGGTTAGGGTTTGGTGGTCAAAGGTCTCTGCGTCTTTGCATCCATCTCACTTACGTAAAAACAATGTCTCAAGAACGCTCTGAGGGATACTGGACTGATTTCGTGCCCGATGCGATGATGCAGCAGTGTTTGGTTTCTTAGAAACTGATGTTGAAGTTTAACTGAGCACAACTGCAAAATATTTTCATGCAGATTTAGCCGGAAAACAAAAACCTGCCTTAGATTATCAGTTTAAAAGTTCTGCATATTATTCAAGTTCAGTGATGTTCTTCCTTTTATCATGTTGCCCAAAACTTATTTTATGTTTTTGTGGGTTTTTTTTTTCAGATCTGAACACGACAGCGGAGCAGCAGTACGACGCTCTGACAATGAGCAATGTGGTGCCGATGTACCCCGAGTTTAAGAGTAAGTGACTGTCACAATCACAGCTGTTTATGTACGCGTCACGTACATATAATCAAACAGGGCTGAGAAAAGTCTGCTGTAACCGATTAGTTTGAAGCCACCTAAAAAAAATCAAGACCAGTTTAACCCTTTAATACCTGGATTGACCTCTGTTTTTATTGTGCTGCATTCAAATGCCTTTTACTAACATTTTAACCTCTGAAACTTGAGAAAACTAATTTCATTTCTTCAGACACACAAGGAAAAAAAACACATTATAACTTGGCATTAAAATATCAGTTTTTTGGAAACTGCAAAAAAATATTACAAAACAAAACAAAAAAAGAAGTTGAAGTATAAGGTGCCTAGGAAATTATCTGAAAATGAGCAGGAGACTCTTAGATATGATCAGAAAACAGGGAAAGAGATTAATTAATAATTAATGAATTACAATTAAAGAAAAAAATAGTGCTTTCTTGGTATCATTTTCTTGTTGTTTTTTTTTTTTTTTTTTGCTTTGTTTGTTTGTTTTTTGTTTTGTTTTTTTTTTTACCAAATTTGTTTCTTATTTTTGGGTTATGTTTCTGAAAAGTCAAGCTAATTTGTTTAGGTTGTTAAGTGTACGCTTTATGTAGAATACTATCAACATTTTCCCTCGCTGTCAACTCCTATCAGAATAGTTTGACTTTTTCTAATATCATGTAAACATCCTGACTGGAGAAACTTCCCTGCACAACTTCCCCTTGACTTCTTCTCTCCTCTTGCAGAGATCTGGGATTACTTCCACAGCACACTGTTAAAGAAATACGCCTCAGTTTACAACGGCGTTAACGTGGTGACGGGCCCTGCCTTCGATTTCAACTACGACGGTCGATACGACACTCCAGAGCAGCTCCAAGAGTGAGTTTCAGCCATGATGAATGACGGTATAATCATCACCACATTACAGCTTCCTTTTTTTAAAATAAACAATCTATTTTTTGTTTCACCATTAATATAAAAACACACAGAGACAAAGCAGGAAATGGCTTATTATTATTATTATTATTTTTTTTTATTATGAATATTATAAATAATAATAATAATGATAATAATAACATTTTCTGTGACCTCAATATCTAGTATTCTTATCTCCTGTCATAATTTTTATAGCAAATTTCATGCCAAGTCATTGTCTCCATTGTTTATGAAAGAATTAAATTTGTGTTTTGCTCCCACGAATGGGAGCCATTGAATCAAGCTGTGTTGGGTTTCGATGAATGAGACTGTGTTTTCTTGTTAACTCCAGGTTTGTGTCTGGCACCAACATCTCCATCCCCACACATTACTTTGCCGTGATGACTAGCTGCAGAGACTCGGCCCTGCCTGTGAGCACCTGTGTTGGCGAGCTGCGCACCGTTTCCTTCTTGCTGCCTCACAGACCAGTCAACTTGGAAAGCTGCAAAGTAAGAAACCACAGAGTCCCTTTTAAAATCATGTTTTACTGCCAAATGTGTGTCTTTATACTCACGGCCCTCCTCTTCCCACCACTGTTTACTGTTCCAGATGGATAAACTGAAACTCTTTGTATGACTTATGAACTCCCTCCTGCTGGCAGCCCATCATGCTCCTGAACAAAGCGTCCTCTATTCCTATTTTTTTTAAATTCTCTATTCCTGTGTGTAACAGTGATGATTTTTCCTCTTACTGACCCACGAGGAATAATGAAAGTCATGAAAAGGGAGGCACCACTTTTGTCTTGTTCCCTTTTTCACAGGTTTGAGTTAAAGATCTAAAGCCTGGTATACACCTTGGCAGCGCAATGAGATACGGTACGGTACGGTACGGTACAGTACGGTATGGTACGGTATGGTATGGTACAGTACGGTACGGTATGGTACAGTACGGTACGGTATGATACGATACGATTTTTATTTATTTTATTTAACCTTTATTTATACAGGTAATCTCATTGGGGTCTCAATCTCAAAAGAGACCTGTTTTAAACAACAGAGATACGATACAGTTCAATGAGATATGATGATATGATATGATATGATATGATATGATATGATATGATATGATGATAATGCCTTCTATGTCGCACAGTGAGAGAGGTTCAAGGGTGGCCGTGTGATCAAAGACAGACAGGAATAAATTTCTGACAGTGTCAGAAATTTGGGATCAGAATCTCACTGTGTGATTTCTGTTACAACTCATGTCTACAATCCAACCAATGGAAATGCAGCATGAAATGACAAACTGATGAGCGCTACACTGATAAATGCCAGTAGATGCTGATAACTACTTAGAGCTCTCGTCATAAAACTGACGTGCCAAGTTGTCCTCTTTTCTCCAGCCACGACCACATCTGCATTCTCCTACTCCTCTTTTCACTTTTTTCAACACACATAAATGCCACAGTGGTTCGCTTCTGTGTTGTGTGATCGAGCTACAAAGAGAACGTCTCACTTACAGAGATTAGAACAAATTTATGGCCAGAATTATTTATCAAATGAGGTCATAAAAAGTATTCAGCCTCAGAGAGCCTCATCTGTCTACGCTGCTGTGTGTAATCACACATGAATGGAGCCCTTGTTAAAGCAGAGACAAAAAAGGGTTTCAATTGCAGTTTTGCCAAATGTAGCTTTTTAAATTGCCTGAAATACCACCACATGTGAGCGTCAAAAACTTTTTTCTGATAAATGGGATTCGCAGTTTCAGTTTTTGCAATTTGAGGGTTGATGGAAACCCGTCTAGAGAGTCGACATTTCATGGAATTATCCTTGTGGGGCCGTGACTGTTGATAATGAAGGTTTCTGATAATTTACTCTTCATTCAGATGTTTAATCCAAAAAAACAGCTGATGAGGAGACATTAGAGTTCAATTATCAATAAATCCCAACCAAGGTGAGCACCAACAGTTACAAAGACGGTTCATTTTCGAGAACCGAAAGTAACAGAAAGAAGAAACGTAGCCATAACAACTTCTGTCACTTTCTATTTTACTTTGACAGAGTTCACAAGCCGAGTCTCACTGGGTTGAGGATCTCATGTGGTTCCATCAGTCACGAGTCCGAGACGTGGAGTGGATCACAGGATTGGATTTTTACCAGGACAGCAATCGACCAATCCCAGAGCTGCTGAAGGTGAAGACCCGCCCCACAGCTGCCATTCACAGAAAACAATAAAGTCGCTCTTTTCTACCCCAAAAAAATCACTAAGATCAATATTCAGTATCTGGTAAAGTATTGAGGAAGTAGTCTTAAATTGTGTTATCAGATTGTTAGCACTGGACTAAAGAGTGTTTATTTATTTACTTTTTAATTTAAAACTGTATTATTTAATCCATTATTGTGAAGTTTATCTCAGTGATTTTTTTGTAATCTGTATTTAAGGGATTATTTTATGCAAAATCCAAAATCTGTGTTGACTTTTTTGGACTTTTAGAGCCTACTATTAAATTTTAGACCATTTTGTCTGTTTATTTAGATTTAAAGGAAACATTGTCTGGTAAATTCAAGAAATGTTGCTGCTGAATTCTTTCAGATGTATTTTTGTAGCTATGTAATATAGTAAAATAGGTGAGTAAAATATCACTCACCTGCAGCAGAAGTTTCACTGTGAATGAAAATGCAAAACAATCAGTCATTGCTGATTATGGAAAAATAAATAATGACACAATTTTATTAAAAAAAGATGTGACATGTTTCCATTAGTAAGCCTGAGAGCATCGCCAATTGATTTTTTGGGGGGCATTTTTTTTTCCTAATAAAAAGGAAAAAAAGTATTTGTATCTAAATTACTCAAGCCATTTTACAATGAAATTGTGAAGAAAAGTTTTGTCTTAATTGTATTCCTTTATGCTGAACTGAGAATCCAAAATAGGTGAATGTACTTCATAAACTGAAGTAAAAGGGGACTGCAAAAAAATGGTTTGCTAGTTTTCAAAATCATGGAGAACAAAAAAAAGCAATCTGCAACTTGCAGTTCTGTTCAGTGGTTTTTGATGTGACAATCACTCTGACTGTGAGAATCTCTGCAAGCATTTATCAGCACCAGACCTCTCACATCATAATGTTTTGGAGAAATTAGACTTAAGGTATGTGTGAATATTTTACACATTGAAATCTTTTTTTTTATTTTTCTGATGTTACAAGTTTCAGTGCAAAAATGAAAAAAGTGCCAGTGAAATATGTTGCAGTCGGTCCATATTGAAGGCATACCCAAAACTTTAACTTGCCAGATTTGCACATCATAAAAATGCACAAACTAGTGTGTTCTTTTAAGAATCCGAACCGCTCTTAAGGACACGCGTCCAGGGAGACATTTATTGCACAGACTTCAAACTTGCTTTCGTCCCTTAATTTGGATGCAAATTAAAGCAGACAGATTGTGCAACATAAAGAACTACAACTCTTTAACCAGAATACACTTGAATTTTTTTTGCCATTATTATTATGTGATGTTTGGGATCTGCAGCCTTTTGTGTTCCCCATGAGTCAGGATGTGTATTTAAAAGTTTATCATTTGTTTAGTGTGCACATGTTTTGGTTATTTTAACTTCCAGTGATTGTATTTCGAACAGGGCTGGTTCCACATTGCCCATGAACTCACTGGTGTGTCAGCATACCGTCATATATCCCATTTCCACCAAAATCAGGTGTTTATTAACACAGGAAAACACTAAAAAATAGTCCTTTCATATTGCCAGTAGGCTAGAGCTGTGTACACGGCACAGATGACTGAGAACTTAGCAAAACTGCAGCTTAGCCGAGTTCAGCCAGCCACCATCCCCTCCCTGATGACAAAGCCAGATCATACACTACATCAACTTAGACACACTGACAATACGAAACATAAAAGTGTAACACATTCGAGGTTTGCCTGAGCCTAACCTGCCAACGTTTTCCTCTGCATGGTGACTGGGCTGTTATCACAGTACTGAGGTCTAGGTGTTTTTGGATATTTACAGCTCTGTGTCAGGGTCTTGCCCATGGCTGATTTATTTCCTTATATATACATAAACAGGACAGTGTAGGTGGTCTGCTGGTACCAGAGGCGCTCCATAGCAACGCTGTTAATTTTAAACACAAGTGGATTCCAGTGACAGCCTGAGGAAGATAAAACCTCTCTGGGAAAACAGCCAGCATGAGGTAGTCAGGGAAGAAAGAGGATTTTCCACTGAAATAGACCTTCAGATTGCACAAACTTAAGCTTAACTTAAATGTGTGTTCATAAATACGGTTGTTAACATATTTAGAATTTATTTTAGAAAATGTGAATAAATTAGTTGGAACAAATTATGGGTAACAAAATATGTAACAAAGAATGGGTTATTCTTTGTTACAGCCACTCTATAAGGTCAATCTAATTTCACCGTAATTTCTTTGTCTGGTATCAGAGTGATGAAGATCTCGGTCTCTTCCTCCGTACACACATAGAGTCATGTTTTGTAGAATGTCATGTGACTTTGTTGTACTTTTTCTTCTTCTTTGGGTTTATTGACGGTAGGCATCCATGAAGTTGTATTACCACCCTGTGTTACGCATCATATGAGCTACAAAAGCCCAAAGTGTTTCCATTGCAGTTTTGGGAAATATGGCTTTTTCAAATCGCCTGAAATACCACCTCATGCAAATGAAAACTTTTTTGTGATAATAGGGAGTTTTTTCAAACTGACGTGGATCCGTGTACACGTGGATCGTTCTCACAGTGTTATCATATGAATGCAGTTTTTTTTATATGCAAAGGGAGACTTTTCCGTGAAAAAAAAATTATTTTAAATATTTTAGGTTTTTTCACCACTGTATCTGATTTAAATGATGTCCAGCATTACCTCATACTGAATTTTTCACCCTACAGCTGATAACCTCAGCCTTTAGGATTTCTTCAGTGATCTGTTCATTGAGTCACCACTTGTTGCCAGGAAAGGGTTGTTTCTTCCTCATCAAACACCTCATTACATTGAGTGGGCAGCTACAATTTAGGCTCCTCTAATTGCACTGTGTCTGAAATATGCACACAAGCTGCTTCCATAACATTAAAGTCTCACACCATCACAAACATCTGATGTGAGCTCCGCCTTCACAGACAAATGGTCATTCCTTGGAAAACTTGTGTAAGAATTTATTTTATTCATAAACATTCAGGGCTCCACTTGTCCGGCATTTATTTGAAGATTAAGTCAGCGACATAAATTCATGTCGTCTATAAATATCTCCATTTCCTTTCCACTGCACACAAAAGCTTTCAGTGACGACAGCAGGCGTTTGCCTGGATGTTTACTCTGACCTCATATCTGCTCGTCATGAATGCTCCTTACCCTGTTGTTTAACTGTCTGGGAGGACAAACAGACTCTAACAACAGTCCACAGATGTTATCTGGCATCGTTTTTCTACCCTTAAAGCACTAAATGTTCCCTCCAGACAGTAAAACTCCCACTTTTGTAACACGCCCAGTGATTAGGAATATTTAAAGCTGTGGCTTTGACAAAAAAAGTGGAAGTCAAACGGGGTCACAGTGAAAGGGCGAAAGCGAATACGGGTTGGGTTCCTTAGAACATAGTGTAACAAACACATGCCAAAAACATCTCTTTGTTTATCCTACAAAGCCAAAATCATTTGACAATGCCGTTACCATGGCAACAGACTGCAAACTGCAGCAAAGCGCTGACATAAGCAGTCTTTAGAAAATATGCAGTGACACATTATACAAGGCTTTCATTCCCACAGACTCCATGCTGGTTAACAAACTGATGTTTATTTTAGAGCCCCTGCTAACTGTTACCATGACAACATGTCCTCCATGAGGTTACAGATGGTTATTAAACATAACGAGCCCCTTTAGAAAACTGTAGAGGTGATTCTCCGTCAAAAAATGCTTCAGGACACTTTTAAACAATATGGCAGACAGCGAAAGAGCCTGTGAGGGAGGCAGTTGTTTCCTCGATAAGCCGAGTGAAGTCTGCACAAAGTTTATTGTTCACCGTCTGCGTTTGATATGTTGGCACGTAAAAAAAACTAAACTCTAAAACTAAATTCTTCTTCTTTTTTCAAAACCAGTAGTGTCTTGCAAAAATAACAATGCAATGGATTTTTATTTGAATTTTTTGGTAATGGGTCTACACGCTACACTCTGGAAGGAGGTACAGGAGCCTCCGCTCCCGCACTACCAGACTCACCAACAGTTTCATCCACCAGGCTGTGAGACTGCTGAACTCTCTCCCCTCTCTCCCCTCCTGAGGAGAGTGAAGTTATTAATTCTACCTCTCATTTGTGCAATAATAACCCCCACAGCTGCTACAATGTTTTTGTTTACACAGTTTATATACTGGTTATTCTATTTTTGCACTACACTGTTTACACTGTTTATTTACTGATTATTCTGTTTTTGCGCTATTTATTCTGCTGTTTACATTCTGTTTATCTGTTTTCTCTCTACTGCACTCATTACTATTTTTGCTTTTATTCTTTTTTAGTTATATAGACTATATTTTTAATTCTTTAATTCTATTTTTAACTCTGTTGTGCCTGTGCACTTTACTGTTTGCCCTGTCCTGTCTGATATCTGTCTACGCATGGGATAGTGAGAAAAGTAATTTCGATTCCTTTGTATGTCAAGTACATGTGAAGAAACTGACAAATAAATCTGACTTTGACTTTGACTTTGACTTTGACTACACAAAAAATAGACAAAATTGGTGAAGTGAAATAAAACTAAAAAACAAAAAACTTGGTGGTTCATGCATATGTATTAACAATCTTTGCTATGAAGCCCCTAATTAAGACCTGCTGCTACAGATAAATACTTTGGGGCCACGTTTTTATGATTTTTCTTTAGGATTCTGGGACGTTTCTTGGATTGTTTTGTTGCAGCAGCAAATAAGAGAGCAGCAACTGAATTAAATATTTGTTAAAAGGGCAAAACATGCATATATACATATATATGTATATATATCTATATAAAGGAAAGGCACTTAACATAGAATAAAATGTAATAATAAAATAAAATAACAATAATAGTAATAATATAAAGCAATTTTAGGACTTTTGTGGATTTTAGGACATTTCTAGGATTTTAGGATGTTTCTAGGATTTTAGGATATTTTTAGGATTTAAGGACATTTTGTTGATTTCAGGATGTTTCTGGGATTTCAGGACATTTCTCGGACTCGCATAACTATATATTTTAAATTACTTTGCAGACTTATTATTTTAAATTACTTTTTTGGGTTGTTTCCTTGTTTTTGTTTTTTTTTATTTGTGTGTGTGTGTCCATTTTTTTTATTTGTCTTGTTCCTTTTACTTTTCAGGTAATTTTCTTCACAACTGTTTGGCTAATTTTGAGTCATTACCTCTCAAGTTGCTCATTGCTTGTTACCTATGTATTTGAAATACATCAAACTGATTTTTTTTCAGGTTTCAAAGGGTTAAGACTATTTTCACAGTCTCATAATTAGTGAAACCGTTCCACCTGTGTGCAGTCTGACTGTCACATGATCTCAGCGTATTTATACACCTGCTCCGAGTCTGCAGCACCTTTGAGCAAGAAGCACCATGAAGACCAAGCAGCTCTCCAAACAGCCCATGGATAAAGGTCAGGTCTGGGTTTGAGTTATAAAAACATCTAAAAAAGAAACTCTGAACTCAGCACCATTAAACAGAACAACAAAATAAGGAAAATCCTGCAAAATAAAAAACCTGCCAAAAGTGAGCTGCCCACCAGAGCTCACAGAGCAGCCCAGCAGGACATCAACCAGAGAGACAACAAAGAGCTGGAATGATCCTAATTTATGTCCCTCTTCAGCCAAAACACTGATATTAGTAATGGACATGTTAACTTTAAAACCTGAGCAAACGCATGAGAAGAAAAAAAGTTTCAAAAGGAAATGACCTGAGAAAAGTGCTTCTTTTCAAATTGCCTATTTCCCCATGTTTTCAAAAAAAAGGTAAACTAATGCTCGGATTTTAAAGGTTTAACCCTTTGAAACCGCAATGAGAAAATTGGCTAGATTCCTTTCAAAAACAGAAGGCAGTAAGCAATGGAAGACAAAATGACCCAAAAATTAACAAAAAGGTACAAAAAAAGTTAAAAAAAAATATATATATATTTATAAATATAAATATTGGACCTTTTTCTTATATTTCTTACCAAGGAGCTCATTGCCTTTTTTTCCATGTTTTCATAAGAAATCAGACCAGTTTGCTCCCTGGATCTATTATAAATAGATACATTTGCTCAGATTTCAAAGGTTTAAATTCTTAAAGGTGTCTGAATGTAAAAAAGTGATGTCACTCTGGGTTTTTAAATTAAGAGCTGAATTTTTTACAGCTACACGCTTTTATGACTTTTTTTCTGTTATCCACATCAATGATGAAAACGCAGTGTCATTATTCACACCACATAATCTCTCCTTCCTGCGAACTCATCGGCATCATCTCACTTTGTCAGTATCTGATTCAGTGTCTTACAGACTAACCAGGCACTCAGAAGGTCTCTGATTAGCTCAACGTGGTCTCTAAATTTAGAAGACACTTTTGTCTGTGAGCGTCATAAATCTGCTCATGTCCATTCCTGCTCTGTAAAGCCTGATCATTTTAGGACGCCCTCTGCATCAACAGAGGTGAAATGTTTACAGCAATTTCCACGCTAATTCCCTACAGATGTGACCATGCTGTTATTTAGGGTATTACTAGGAATCCCTATGATTCAAAAATAACAGCCACCATTGACAAATGTGGTCTGCAAAGGCTCAGTGGAAATAACAGTGGAGATTAAGATCAACATGAATTATATGTTGGATGACAGCACTTCATGCAACTCAGCTATGAGTCTTTGCTTTTGGCTTTGAAGCTGGAAAACATGACAGCTTATTGTGGGAATTCTTTAAAATTCTCCATAGTAAAAAACACGTGGTGATAATCTAAAAAACATACGACAAAGTTTCAAGGTGTGAGTAACAAATACAATGAGAATCGGAAATTTAAAAAAAAAAAATGCAAAAAATAAAAATAAAATTAATATATCATTTCTTTTTTTAAATGTGTAATTGGATAATAATAATAATAATAATAATAATAATAATAATAATAATAATAATAATAATAACAACAAAGAGGAAGAATGATAATATCTATACATTTAGTTTTTTGCACAGTTTTTTCCCTATTTTGTAAATTATTTTCTTAATATTTTTTCTCTCACTCTATCTCTTTAAACTAATTTACAGGACTTTTTTTTTCCTAATTCATTGCAATTTGTGGAACATGTCTTGCCAAGTTGCTCCTTGACCTTTTTATGCCATGTTTTCAAAATAAATCAAACTAAAAAAAAAAAAAAAAAAAAAATAGAAAAAAATACTAGAAAAATAATAATAATATTGTAATAATTGCAAACTATTTAACTTTATATTTATATAAAAAAAATGTTTTAACTCTTTTTGTTTTGTTTTGTTTTTTAACTTTTTTAATTAAAAAAAACATGTTAAGGTAGCTTTCTAAGCTACTAGTCTTTATTTATGAGGCACATAAGCCTTCACTTACTTTTAGGTATTGATCACCTACATTTTGATCATTTGAAAAGATAAAAATAATAAATATCTGGCTTGAAGCACTTTAAAGAACCTTAAATCTTTTTTCACACAAATCTATTAAAATATTCTTGAATAGACTTAAGTTATTTTTGCAGCTGTATTTTTTTTGTAAACAGTCTTCAACAGTTGAGCTTTTAGGTGATGAAATTTGGGGATTTTTTAAAAAATTGCATTATTTTTTGGGGACAGTGCACATTTGTTTCTACTACATTTACACTACATTGTATTTTTTGTTATTGTACAAATATACATTTCTAAAAGCTTTCTGGTAAATTTTTATTCACCAATTCGTGCCTTTGAAACTTGGATCAATATCTTTTTTTGTGTGTGGTTCAGGCGAAAGATTGTGTACATGTATTATGGTAATAACCCCCCCCCCCCCCCCCCCCCCCCCCCATTTTTAAATTTTTTATTTTAAATTAATTTCTTGAAACTTTTCCAGTGCTTTCAAAATAAATCAAAACAATTTGCTAATTTTTTAAAGGGTTTAATAGCACATGAAAGGCACCTGAACACGACACAAGAAAGCTGATGTCAATTCAGATTTTAAAGGGTTTAATTTTTCCACACTGGTGTGAAATTAAGCATGATGCACACATCTTTATTTTCTATTTTTAATAACGCCCTTTTTTATTTTATTTTTTCTTATTTTATTTTATTTTATTTTATTTTATCTCATTTATTTTATTTTATTTTATTTTTTCAATTAATTCTTATTTTTATATGTATTTCTATTCCTATTACTCTCTATACTTGGCATCACAGTGACTGTGCGAGTCAGAATTTCCCAACAGGGATCAATAAAGTGTTTCTGATTCCGATAAAATGCACATTATATTGTCAATCATATGACTGTGAACTCACGTTTTTATGGTGTGACTCAAAAGTAGATTGGGGGAACATGTGAAGTCAAGTCAAGGCAAGTCCCAAGTGTTTTTAATGTGTCCACAAGGAGTCGCCAAAGACCACAGGCCCTTTAGATTTCCAACAATATGTGGCACCATCCAAACCTACAATTTTTGCAAAATTAAAACCAAATTGAGCAGCAGACAAAACTCAACTTAAAAAAACGAAGAATAATTTGGCAAAGTCTCTTTCATTTAATTTCTTTTGAATATGGGACTAAAAATGCAGATTTCGACAACTCTGAACATCTGAGAGATGAATGAATCAGAGGACTGAGTGTGTTTGAAACAGCTCCCCTCCAGTGCCAACAAGCTGACCCACACACCAGCGTCAAACTCTGAATACACTCACTCAGAGCTGAACACATTTACATAAACAAAGCAGGCAGCTGGACACAAACAGTTAGTATGCCTGTCTTTACACAGAGCAGACTGGGTTATAATAACTGAACACAAAATACTGAACACACGTCAGAGGAGACGGGGTTTCTTTTTTTTACATTCCTAATTTGAATCGTTATTTTAAAAAAAAAAAAAAAAAAAAAAAAAAAAAAAACTCAAAATCACTCAAATTGAAACTCCTGTTTCACGTATTAACTCTTTGAAACCTGGATTCGACATCACTTTTCTTGTGCTCTGTTCAGACACCGTTCACATACATTTAACCCTTTGAAACCTGAAATTGGTTTGATTTCTTTTGGCTAAACATGAACTGAGCAACTTGGTGAGCGAAATTGCATGAAATTAGGAAAAAAGTGACAAGAAAATGACCTGAATAACATCTTCAGAGTTTCTCATTAACATTGCTCTGTCTTTTTTTTCCTTTTTTGTATAAAAAAAACTTGAAATATACGTTTGCACATTTAGAATAATGTGACTTCATATTATTGTCAAAAATATATAAATACAAAGAAAATGACCTGAAAATTATTTTTAAAAGACAGCGAAAGAAAACTAGAGGGAGAGAGACAGAGAAATTATTAGAAGTTAATAATTTCCAAAGCTAGGGGAAAAACTATCTTTAGGCTATTACTATTATCATTATTGTTGATGTTGTTGTTGTTGTTGTTGTTGCTGTTGTTGCTGCTACTGTTATTATTGAATGTTTAACTAAAGTGTGGATCTGCACGATGATTGTCATGTTAATCTATATTATTCTGAATAAAAATTTAAATGCAAAGAAAATGACCTGAAAATTAGTTAAAAGAGAGAGAGGGAAAATTTTTAGACGTTATTATTATTATTATTATTATTATTATTATTATTATTATTATTATTATTAAACAATAATAATAATAATGTAAATAATAATAATAACAAATTAAAAACAATGTTCATTTTTATTATAACTATACGTTTATAATCGGGTTATGGAAATATAAATTTAATATTAATATTTATTATTTTATTTTGGCACTTTTCAGGTAATTTACGGTTTCGTTTTTCTTTTGTCTTTTTTGTGCTAATTTAAGGCAATTTAAGTAATTTAAGACAGAGAGAGAGATATGACTTTTTGTGAAGTTTTTTGTTTTGTTTGTTTGTTTTCTGAATTTCCGGCGCTTTTCTTGTACCTTTTAACTTCTTTCTGTGTTTTTGAAAAAAAAAATGCTCTGGTTTTAGTCTTAACTTATAAATTGACATTTTTTAATCTTATTTGGGAGAAAGAAGCTTCACAAACTGGTTTTAACCGTAGCTCGCACAGGGCATCAGAAAGGGGATCCTCCAATGCGTAAAATTACGTAACCACCCACAGCCTACTCCTAAAAAGCACATATAGGAAATAGATTAACTCTAAAGTCTACCAAAAAAAAAAAAAAAAAAAAATGCGGGGTGACTCTTCCAAAAAATACCTTTGTCATGATGTATCCAGGGCACTCCCAAAAATATGCAAAGCTCTCGGGCGATTGATTAGTGTGATTTTACGCGTCAGACTTTGCAGACTAATAAATAGAGCGGAGGAGGTAGAGAGAGCTCCATCCTCTTCCTGGCAGCCGGCTGCAGCCTGCAGACAGCAGCACAACAAACACAAACATGGTAGGTGGAGACCGCAGACACGCCGAGACTTCTCTGCGCAGTGTGTACGGCGCCGGAGTTATTTTTACGCACGAGCGGAGGATTTCACTCCACGCGCCGTTTTACTGCTGTTTTGTTGTTATTTTAAGAAACTTTTAGACCTGATGGCCACATTTCTTAATGTTCATTACAGACAAAACCTTTTTATTCATGTGGTAAAGTAGATGCGTGAGTTGGATAACTGTTCATGATGTGGCACCAGCTCTCTTCTGCGGGTATTTCCTTGTTTATCCTATTTGTTATATATATTCCTTTTTCCCTCCTTCCAGTTTCCTCATCACGACCAAATGCTGTGTCTCCTCCTGGTGACGTTCCTGTCGCTGCCCTCCGCTCTTGAGGGCGTCGCGGCGACTCTTCTGACTTTCACCGACACGGACCCGGTCACCGGCGTCTCGGTGGTGTGTGATCGGTGCCCCCCTGGCACGTATCTGCGCTCGCGCTGCACTGCCGACAAAAAGAGCGTGTGCGCGGCCTGCCCTACAGGGTCGTTCACGGAGCTGTGGAATTACATCGGTAAATGTCTACGATGCGGAATTTGCGATCAGTACCAGGTGGTGAAGACGCCCTGCTCCGCCAAAAGCGACTGCCAGTGTGAGTGCAAACCGGGATACTACTACAAGAAGAAGTACGAGATGTGCACGCGCCACAGCGAGTGTCCCTACGGACAGGGGGTGCTGACCAAAGGTAAGGCTCCTGTAGGGGAGACTGGGACCCACAGTGTCAGTTCTCATGCTTGTTTAGGCTATTTATAGGCAAAAATTCAAAGTATTAGTAACGTTTAACTTATTTGAAACATAACTTCAACACTGTAGGATTTGTGTCAACATTTAGGGAGAATCTAGGGGTGGTAGTCGGACATGAGGACACTTTGGGCTGTGTATCCAGGGCTTTTTATCATTGTTGTGGCTTGTTCGTTATTTATGAGAGAGGAGGGGTGGTGCTCTTTATTACTCTTCTTAATTACTTCTAATTACTACTCTTCAAGCACTGGGGAGGGACTTTTATTTTTTTTATTTCGGCTTAGGGAAGTGTGTCCAACTTGTTTTTTGAAATATGTTTGGCCCTTTTGTCTTGTTTGGCTAAAATTTGGAATTTTGATTTTTAAAGAAAACATCATTTCCAAACCTGCAGGCCCATCAAAATAAAATAAAAAATGAGCCAAAATAACACCGTTTATCACAGCCAGAAACTGTCAAAACAAACAAAACAATCAAAAATATTTTTTGGGGGGGTTCTCCGCCAAACATTTTTTTTAAAAAACCAAGCATCAATACATAATTTCCTACACCATGGTTAACTTTTGTGCACCAATTTGGGCCTTTTCTGCATCACTTCACAGGTTTAATTTTCAAAAAAAAAACAAAAAAAACTCCTTTGCTAAATCATAATTGGGGTGACAAATGCATACATTTTAAATACTAAGGGGAAGTTCCCCCTTGCATCACCCCTAAAATCTAAACCTACAGTATATGCATAATTGATATTGTTGATATCTGAGGCTGTAATAACCTCTTTAAAGGTGGACCACATGATGCTGTTTAGACCTGTCAGAACAACATTTTGACATTTCCCTTCTGTTTGTGGAGTAACTCAAAACTTAATTTGACTCTAGCACCCAAAATGCATTGTAGGACTCTGGATGAGTTCAGATCATATAAACTATTTCAAACTTGACAACAAAAACATTGTAAATGGGTCCAAAAGTGCTTTATGCTGCCATGTCTGTTAATGTAGTAGCCAACAGGGACCAGACCTGCACCCTAGCAACAGAAAAGCAGTGAAACAGTCCATAGAAACAGTGTATTTAAGCCCCACCCCACTGGAGGGGAAACCAACTCATTGCTCTCCACTGACTTTGTACAGTGTGAAAATGCCTTATTTCCACCTGCTGACAAACAGAAAATTCCCTAAAAGCTGTTTTGTGCACAACCAACATAAGATTTGTATAAGCTGCTGAGCTAAAACTCTGAACTTTTAGGCATCAGCAGGAAGATACTGATTTTGAAAACTCACTTTTAATCTAAGTGTATGTGGTGAGTTATATTAACCCTCTGAAACCTGAGCAAATTGCAAGAAATTACTCAAAGTAGAAAGAAGACAAGAAAACTAACTAATCTAAACATGAGGGGGGAAATGTCCAGAGAAAAAACATAACATATATAATTCTTTAATTTTCAGCACTTTTTTGGGGCAACTTTATTACTTCACTTTGTGCATTACTTTTTTGGTTATTTTCTTGCAGATTTTTACTAAATTTTCTCATTTTGATGTCATCATTTCCTTATCCCCATGGTTTTTAAAGAAATCAAAGCAATTTACTCAAGCTTCAAAGGGTTAAGACTGAATCAGAGGTTTGAATTTTGACATATTTTAGGCTGAAGTTTACTGCCTCCCAGAGGCAAACAGCTCTAATTACAATAATAATAATTATTGTAATTAGAATTTACAGTATTAATATTTTTTATTACACTGCAACAAAATGAGTGTTGAGTGTTGAGTGAGAGTAAAATTCACCAAACTGCTGCTTTTGGTCAACATGTACATCTCTCACACATGTATTTCCACAGTAAAGAAAGAGCTGTACTGAAAATCAAAGCTTGATTTATCCGGAACAGATATTTTTTGCAGAACATATATTATTCTCGTGCCTCATCTAAACCAAATGTCTCCTGCAGGTACACCTGATGAGGACACGGTGTGCCAAAGCTGTCCCAACGGCACCTTCTCCAACACCGTCTCTGCTGTCCACAACTGCACGCTGCACAAAAGCTGCGAAGCTGCAGGGCAGGAGCTGGTGCTGAGGGGCTCCACGTGGCACGACAGCCTGTGCACGAGCTGCGAAGAGCTCAAATCAAAAGGTGAGATCGACAGTCTTTAAAGTTCATACAGGGAAAGGGGAAGAAGCGTGTGATGTGTTTGGTTTCGTTATGGTTTATCCCACTTACAAACTCTCAGTCACGCACACCTGTTTTCCAGAGCAGCACATTCATTTTTACATCAGAACAACGTAAAAGAAGTAACACCTTCACACAAAACTACGCCGTCTCTGCAGCAGAAAAACACAAATACTTTTGAAACTGCTCCTTCACAGTGTCATACTCCAGTGAAACGGTGAGGTTAAATATATTTCTGAAAACATTTGAGGCAAGAAATATGCAACTCAGTAACAGAATCTTGGTTTATATTGGATCACGGCTGCTCAGTTTTATGGTTTGATTTTTGTGCATGAAATGGTACACAGTTTACAAACTATTGCAGATAAATGCATTACAAAAATGTGTTTCTAAAAACATCTGAAGCAAGATACAAAGAGCACAGTTACATAATCTCAATTATATTTGATCAGCACTGCTTACTTTTACTGTTTGATGTATTTGATCGAGTTGGACCTTGCTGAGATTGATTCAAGTTTGGATTTTACTAGATAGAGACTAATAAATAGAGTCAATTCATTTAAAAAAAACTCTGAAATGTAATTTGAAACTCAGCTGCAGTTGGATTTAAAAGCTTTTATGCACGTTATTGCGAATGACCTCCACATGTGGCCTTTTTTAAATCTACAAAAACAGGGTCATTAAAGTGGCTCTGCTCCACTTATCTGAAAAACTTGTTAATTCCTTCTTTTTGGGCCGTATTGGTTTCTGATGATCAGTTTTATTTCTCACAGATGGAGGCGACTACCTCAAAGAAATCCTCCCCGCTTTCTTCGTCCACCAGAAAATAAACATCAGACGGCTGCGTCGCATCGTGCACAAGCTACCGTCTGAGGACAACAGAAGACAAGCAGCCACCTCAGGACTTAACCTCTCAGAGCTTCACGCACGGATCGACTCTTGGGTTGCTTCTGCCACGGCGGAGCAGGTCCGTCAGCTTCCGGAGGTAGTGACCAAAACGGGAGCGAACAGCGCCGGTGAGCGACTAAAGCACAAGCTGCAGAGAATCGATTCAAACATGAAGGAGCTGTGCGCTGCAACGAAAGAGTTGGATGTAATTGCTCTGTCTTAGGTAGAAATTATTTAGTTATAGGTGTCAAAGATTTGGAATAGTCTAGTGTTTGTTTAGGGAAAAAATACTTTTATTTTTTCATGTAGTTTAAGAATTGCTGCCCTTTTAGAGATGCACTGTTCATACAGGCTTTCATACTTTTTGCATTAGTTAAAGGAGAATACCCGGTTTTGAGAGGAAGAGTTCGTATTTCTGCATCAAGCTGATTAACTTCCCCCCTTTTTTTTATTGCATTCCATTTTTTCTTGTGTTTTTCTTCTTAAACCAAAAAAAAAAAAACTCAACTGTGTCACCTAGCTTGAAATGACATGCAAACCAATTAATTATATAATAAACTATGCAAGGCAAAAACTGTTTTTGAGGACGCTTCATTTCAAGTCAGGTGACTGATACAAATAATATAATATAAGGGAGATCTAATAACAGGAAAAGTCAGTTCACTCCAAAAAAATGTGTAGTTTCTGCTCTTGGGAGATCTTATGTGCACATTTTGGAATCTCATTGTACTCTTTAACTTTTTTAAACCTGAATTGATATCAGTTTTCTTGTGCAGCATTCAGATGCCTTTCAGGAGCATTTAAACCTTTGAAATGTCAGCAAATTGGTTTGATTTCCTTCAAACATGAGGAAAAGGGCAATAAGAAACTTGGATACAAGAATGTCCTGCAAATTTCAAGAATTTAGTAAAATGTGACAAATAAATGACCTAAAAAAGATTTTTTTTTCATGTAGGTTTAACTTTTTTGTAAATGTTTAGGTCATTTCTTGCTTGTTACCTTTTTTTTGCTTGTTTTTGAAAGAAATTCAGCCTCAGGTTTCAGTGGGTTAAGGGTTAAGGGTTTGCTGCAAAGATACCACTGGGTGTTGCACCTCGGTCCTTACAACAGCATGCACTCAGCTCCAAAGCACTTCAAACAAACAACAAAAGAAACACTGGTATTAAACTTTAAAGAATGAAAAGTGTTGGCCTTCAGTATATCTACCTCTTCTTATGTCTGCAGCTAAACACCAACATGACATATCCTGCTAATTTTGCATTTTTTTTGTTACGGCTCAATATTTGAGATTTAATTTATTGCTATTTAAAGGTGGAGGGTGGAGACGGACGGGGGGAGGCGCGCTTGTGTTTGCCATTCATCATTTAAATACAGAAAGAACTGTGTGCTGGTGAAACTGTAGCATGTGTGGCTGCTTTGAATGACACTCAAATAAAAATGATCACAAACATAACCAGTGGTGAGTGGGTTTTTTTTTTTCAAATTGATTTTACTGTGATAAGAGTCAGCACCTCCAAGTCTGAGGCCATGGTTCTCTACCTCTGAATGAATGAATGAATGAATGAATGAATGAATGAATGAAGGAAGGAAGGAAGGAAGGAAGGAAGGAAGGAATGGAAGAAGGAAACTTTTATTTCTCCAGGGGAATTTCTTTTGTGCAAATGTGCACAAAAGAAAGTAAAAAAGTAAAAGTAAAAAAAAAAAAAGTAAATAGTTGCAACTTGATTTTTTTCTCTTTATTACTGAATATTTTCCTCTAGCTTTGAAAAAAAAACTAATTACTTACAAAAATATATATAATATAACATCAAAACATGCACACAAAAACCCCTATGAAATTTTAAAAAACCATCATCACTGAAAATGTAATGAAAACATTAACCCTTTGAAACCTGAGCAAACCTCCGGCTGAGTGATCAGACATCAGATCAGACACATTGAGGATTTGGGAGCAGAAATTCACCCTAGAGGGAGAAATATGTTGATTCTGGCTCACTTGTAAATATTTTCCCAGTTATATGTTGATGTTTGCCGGTGAGAGGTTTAAGATTTATTCCCTTTTTGGTTTATCCTTCACCCCCGTGCAGTGGTTGAGTCCAACTAAGGCGAGGAGGGGTTATCAGAAGCCACCTGGGCATTGACTGTGGGGAACGAGTGACAGAGGCACCTCTGTTTCTTTCTGTTAGTTTTAAAGGGACTTTAGTTCTTCTCCTCTGTTTCAAATGTGATTTTTGGTTATAAATCAACACCAGCCACACAGAAACCCCACATTTATGCAGAATTTACTTTGTTTTAGGGGTTTTTTTATGCTGGAAAGCCAAAAGAAGCCAAGATGGCACATCACCAGGAGCGTGCAGAGTGACCGAGGCGCTCCTAAGCGGTGGGGGGGCCGTGGTGGACCAGGCCCAGGGTGGAAGCAGGAAGGTCTCAGAGATCCTGACTGAGGAGAATTTGATCGGCTGTATGCCTGGATTCTGAGGCAGATGCAGGTCCAGGAAAAAGAGACAAACAAAAACAAACTACAGCCATCAACCCTCAGCTCCCAGTGGGTGCAGCTGGTTCCCAGTCTGACCGGTAAGACCCAAAGTCCACACAACATGTGAGATCAGTGAAAACATGTTGCCATTCTGGAGAAAACAAAACACAGGGAAAGTTGCAACAACAATGGCTAATGTTACCTACAAGTTGCAATTATGTTTTAAAGAAAACATTTGAATGTTCAAAGAACATTTTAGGGATGTTTATTATTTCAAATAACGTTCCTGTGAGGTTAAATGCTGACTAAGACCTAACGTTTAACTGCAACATCCTGAGGATGTTTTAGTGATGCTGAGAGGTGACAGATCATAACATGTTCTGTAAAAAACGTTCCCACAATGTTACATCAGAACAAAGCGTCTTCAAACAAACATTCAGAAAATGTTATTGAGGACTGAGATTACTTTTTTAAAACTTTTTTTTAGATGAAAATGTAATGTAACAATTTTTTAAAATTATGTTTACAGAGAACGTTGCCCAAACTTTAGGAAGAAAATGTTACTAAAACATTCAGTAGTTTTTACCGTCCTCAGAATTGCAGCTGGGATCACTGCATTCAGTTCGCTGTGTTTTTAAAAAAGTGCACACACTCCTTTTCAGATACTGTACTTTTGTTTTGTTTGTTTGTGTATGTTTTAATTTTTGATGTTTGATATGAAGTCGTTCATTCGTTCATGTATCGTCAGAGGCTCTGGGAGCCAGACATCAGGCCTGGGGGAAACTCTACCATCAACTAAAAGATGTCTACAAGAAACTGTTGAAAACCAGCACAAACACAGTGAAGAAGTCGGAGAGTTCCTGATTTTGACAGTTTCTCTGCACTCTCTCGCCTGAAGTGAGAATACTCGTGAAGAACAAAATCCTCACAACAGTCAGAGCTGCTCAACTGTCAGCGGCCTTCGTGTCTGCACCAAAAGTCTTCTGACGGGAAAAGAGCCAGCAGGAGCGCATCCAGGGGTGAGTCTGTGGGGTCTGGTGGGGGTGGTCCAAATCCTAGTGAGAAACCAGAGGTCTTTTACAGATGTCCTGAAAAGTGACGTATTCAACGTTTTCCAAAAACAAAAAGAGCAGCCTAGAAACGTGTGATTGGTTACTACAGATCCATCACACCTTCACATGAAATGTAAAATAGCTGCAAAAAGTAACAGCAGACTCTAGAATCTTTAGATTAAGCTACAAACTGTTAGACTGCCACTAATCATAAATCTCAAATACTCCTTAATTTTCTGCATTTTAACCCTCTAAATGCTGGGTTTTTGTCATGATGCCATGTTTTTAGATGAAAAATATGAACACAAAAAATAATAATTATTAACATACTGCATGTAAAGTAGAGTTGTCTTCGTATCACAGCCTGTGATATGTCAAATATTAGCAGCAACATTAATTTTTTTTTTTTTTGTACAAAATGTTTGGCTCTCATTCTCCACCGGTGTCTCTGAATGTTCAATCCGCTTTTGTTTTATTTTTATTTTATTTTTTTTGCTATGACGCACAGGGCATGTGGACGCAGCAGCCGATAGCTCTGCAAATACTTGCTACTTTTTTGTGATATTTGTCCATTTTCTCAATACCATGGCTCCTTCTGCTGAAACACGACTTTTCTACGATAGAGTAGCACTTATGAACATCTGGAGAAGTTGTGTGGGGTTTAGACTGAATGCAGCAGACCGTGAGAGGATCTCCACCGGTGGCCTGTGCCAAACGACGATTGAGACCAGAGGGAAGAAAGTTAAGATTAGCCCAAAAAAAATGAAGAATGAAAAGTCTGTAATCTGCATCAAACAATCCCTAAGGTTTAAAGAAGTCTCTCCCTATTTATTTGTTGTTGTTGTATTTTAAGAAGTCTTTTGTTAACATCTTGGCCAAGAGACTATGGATAATAAGCCCACTGGCTAATGCTGGCATTTTTGTAACATGTTTATTTAAAAATTCGCACTGTCCTTTATTAAATATACTGAATCTAAACATTAATAAATTAAATGAATTCAGCTGTGAAAGTGAAAAAGCAAACAGAAACGCACGATGCCTCTGAGTCACTGTAATGTGACACTAAGTGTTATTGTGTCTGAAAACCACAGCATAGACGATGACGATGTGGGAGGCTATTTATCTTTATTATGTTTATCTTTCTGAGGTTAAACATTTCTGTCTCACTGACCTTCCACTGAGACATGTGGAGGATCCCACATCACATTTCTCTGACTGAGCTTCCTCCCTGAACGCAGCCAGAAAAACCACCTCCTCTGACATTAAGTGACTTCTGCTGGCATTTAAAAGCTGCAGCGAGCCAACTTCCTCACAGAGCGACTGCCGATTGAGGCGGTTTAAGGACACAGGGTGGAGAGAAAATGCGTTACTAAAGCCAAGCAGTTATTGGAAAAGGTACACAGTTTCCTTTATGTAAACTATGTAAAATAATTTTCTAAAATCTGAATCTTGAAACAAGCAAAATGAGAAAAGTTCTGCACAATAATCGAGAAACTCACTAAAAAAATATGTTGCAATCAGATTAAGAAACAGATTAAAATGTTTCACAGTAATTATTGGAACGGCATGTAAGATTTGGTGTCACTTTGGTTTCAGTCAGGATTGCTGATTGCAACCACCTGAAACTTCTCTCTATAAAAGTCCCTCAGTCTTTATTGTTTTCAATGGAAGATAAACTAGGATATGATACAAAATACTTAATTGTCCCTGTGGGGAATTTTGTCTTGGACTCAGATCCTGTACCCGTAAATGCCTTCAAAGTTTTAATAAAACAAACAGCTTAAAAACAAAGCAGCCCCAGCTGTGTTAAATCATATCAATAAATTGCACATACACATAACACATATAGCACAATCCTTGCAGCCTTGAGCAGCATTTAAAAAAATAAAAGTTTGATAGAGGAACAGATGAGTTTTCAAAGCGGTTGAGTTTGCGGTGGGGAGCTCTGTATCGTCTGAACAAGAGAACAGGAGCTCGTATTCTGCTTGCAGGATATGTGATGGGTCGGTCATCATCGAAAAACCGACCAGGTGATTTAAAATTGTAAAAAAACCAAAACAAAACAAAAAAACAGTTCCACGTTACAAATCAGTGTTTCTTCTGAGGCCACATTTCAAAGAGAACAGCCCCACTAAAAACGGAAAAGCAGTTCCTTCGCATTTTTAAAAAAAATACTCTTGATAACATTGTGAGAACGATCCTCGTGTACATTGATGCTCAAAAACAGCCAAAAATGTAGAAGTATACATGCCAGGCCAGTAGTTGGTGTTGTGACCTTGTAATGACACACCATAGGAGAACACCACGTGCCTGCACATCAAGGCGTTTTTCTACAGAGTGGCGAGTATGAACAAACAAGAAGACGATGGCGAACGCACAAGAACCGACAGCGTTAGTAAACTCAGTAGAGTCAGCCACACAAACAGCTCAACAGTCCGCCATTGTTGTCATTGTTGTCCTACTCGCACACGGCTGTCTGTCTGAAAAGTGATGCATGAAGTGCAGCCGTGACGTCGCCGTTCTCACAGGAACGTCACCAGTTTACACGCCGACAGAGGAGGTGGCGTTTTCAAAAGCTTATACTCAAGAACCCAGTTTCAGAAGTTTGTGATTTCAGGCCCCCAAAACGCTGTTGTGTCAACGAAAGACCAAACGGTAACAAAAGTTTATCGTTTCATGCAAGAACCGCTGCCGTGTAAACATCCCCGAAAATGATTGCTCACCTTTACTTTGATCCAGAAGTTCACAAACCCAAAACAAACACACCAGGTGATTTAAACCGGTAAAACACTGACAGAAGCAGCTTCATGTTACAATCAGTGTTTTTTAATATTCTGTTTGTCGCAGAGGAGATGCAAACCACAGTGGCCAACACAAAAATGCGAAAACACGCATATCACTGTCTGTCACTAGTGTTTTGTTTGTCCGTTCTGGGCTACTGTAGAAACACAGCGGTGCAATGAGACTATCTCCGTAGACAATGACCCACTCTTAGGTCGATATAACAGCTCATGTTAAGGCAGCATCCTTCAGATGAGACGTGGACCATCATGTTTTTCTAAAAAAGTTAACTAGAAGTCTGAAGATGCATTGCATGGTTGTACACTTCTATTCCAGACATGCAACTGATCGTAAAACTAGAAAAGAGAGAGATTTGTTGGACGTAAGGCACCGAAGAAAGCGATTTATTCTTGAAAATTCTTGAAACAAGTTGTCTTCGTAATAAAAGCTGGAGTTTGTTTGTAGCAGGGTGTTTCCAGGTCCCACAATAAAGGCCTCTGATGTTAAAACTGATAGTTTTAAGATGAGTTTTATATGATTCTGCTAAGAACTTTTGGTTTATAGTGCTGGATTTCCCCTGTCTATATCACACTCACAACATGAGATGGACGTGTCATATATAGTCAGGTTGTATTGCACTTTATTAACTCGCGGCTGTGTTTACATTCCTTCTTTTTTGGTTGAGAGCCATCATGTGAATGTGATAGTGCTGAATGAGGAACTCTGGCTGCTCGGAGGGGAAGTGATCATGTTTACCTTCTTTCACTATCACAGAGAGCGTCCTGATCAGTGAACACGAGGTTTACAGAGCAGATTACGAGATGAACGGTAAAACCCTTTAAAACCTGGATCGACGTAACTTTTCTTTTGCTGCATCTGGATGCCTTTTACAAGTATTTAACCCTTTGTACCCTGAGGATATTGCTTTGATGTCTTTCAAAAACATGGGAAACAATTCAATAAGCAACTTGGTAGAAGATGTCCCTCATATTGCTGAAAAAAAAAAATTAAATTGTAGATTTAGAAAATTACTTTTTCAAAAGAAAAGTTAGGGCATAATTATGTGTTAATGATTATGTCAGAGACTTTTTTTTTCTTAAGCACTTTTTTTTAAAAGATTGTTTTTTTTTGCATTTTTGCCTTTATTAGATAAGACAGAAGATTGATAGCATGAAAATGGGAGAGGGGGAGATGACATGCAGGAAAGGGCTGCAAGCTGGAATCAAACCTGCAGCCGCTGCAGCAAGGACACTGCCTTCATTTATGGGGCTCCTGCTTTATCCACTGAGCCACCCGGCACCCCTTCTTAAGCACTTTTTGAGGGCATTTCGTTGAGCTTTTTGTTTTTCCTAATTTTTGGGCAATTTTCTTTTTCCGGTCTGTTTCCTTATTTTGGTCATTCTGAGCAATTCTTCTTGCATCTTTTCTTTTTCGGTTGCTCATGGCCTTTTTCTCATGTTTTTGAAAGAAATTGAGCTAATTTGCTTGAATTTCCAAGAAAAAAAGGATAAAGAGTGAAATGATTTTTGTACCCCTGGGCCTCTGTCATTTTGCAAAAGTGGCCCCCAAACCATGCACCTTGAGTATGACTTTTTTCTCGCCCCTGTGGCACATTAGTTTATCTTATTGCAGGAAATGTCTCCAGACTTTACAATAATAATCCTTAGGGGGATTTTCTTTCATGACAAAGACTAAATGATGTGTCACAGTCTGCACAGAAGCTGATTATTCATTCAAGGCTGAATTTCTGTTGTCATCTCACAGACTAAAACAAACAAGTCGAAATCCACAGCACAATGAGACTGTAAGCCCTGGGATATTGTGACTTATAAGGAAAACTTCCCGATGCATCAATCTGAAACGGCAAAGCACACAAAAGCAACACAAATGTATGATCAGCCCTGACGCTTTTTAACCCTCTAAAACCTGGACCGACATCAGTTTTCTTGAGCTGCGTTCAGATGGCTTTCACAGACTATTAAACCCTTTAAAACTGAGCAAAGCGGTTTGTTTACTTTCAAAAATGTGGGAAAAAAAGCAAAAAAAAAGTCACACAAATTGCAAGAATATAGTAAATGGTGACAAGAATATGGCCTGAAAATTATTCATTTTCATTAGGAAATAAACTAGTGAAAATCTCAAGAAAATGATATTCATAATTTTTATAATTAAATATTTTAATATTAAGATATGGAAAATATTCTATTATTTTCATCATTATTATTGAACTTTTTATTGTATTCAACAAATCACATTAGTAAAGTACAATATTACAGATTTATGGGTTTGTTTGGTTTTTTTTTTTGGTTTTTTTTTTTTTACAGAAAACATCCCCTTCTCTCCCTCTCCCCCCTCCTTCAATCCCCTCCCTAAATTCAAATAAATAGAATGATTAAATAACTATCAGTAAATAACTATCAGATATGTAACTATCAGTTGAAATATAATTAAAGAGATAATTAAAATTAAAAAAATCAATCAATCAATCAATCAGATTTATTTATAAAGCACTTTTAAAACAACCAGAGTCGACCAAGGTGCTGTACAAAGACAATAAAAATAAAAATAATAAAAATAATAAAGGACAATAAAATAATAGAACTAAAAACAGCATAAACAATAAAACATAATTAATAAATAGGCTAAAAGTGTATTGTCCGTCGTATCTATGCACATGTGAAGCAACAACCCTACGTGATGTTAAAAGCTAAAGAAAACAGATGGGTTTTAAGAAGGGTTTTAAAATCAGACAGTGAGGAGGCCTGTCTAATGTGCAGCGGCAGCTCATTCCAAAGTTTTGGAGCCGCAACAGAAAACGCTCGATCCCCTCTGAGCTTCAGCCTTGTCTTGGGCACCCTCAGGAGCAGCTGGTCAGCTGACCTGAGAGACCGGCTGGGTGTATAGGGGTGCAGAAGCTCAGAGAGGTATGGTGGGGCAAGACCATTTAAAGATTTAAAAACAAATAAAAGAATCTTAAAATGAATTCTAAAATGGATGGGCAGCCAGTGAAGTGAAGCTAAAATCGGTGAAATGTGATCAAACTTTCTTGTGCCTGTTAAAAGACGTGCAGCGGCATTCTGCACCAACTGGAGACGAGCAATGGAGGACCCACTAACCCCCAAATACAGAGCATTGCAGTAATCCAGTCTATTAGTTACAAAGGCGTGGATCACTGTTTCAAAGTGCTGTCTGTGAACAAATGGTTTTATTTTAGCCAGCTGCCTTAACTGGAAGATTTTGATTTCACCAAAAAAGTAAAAAAGGTAAGTGTAATCGGTCATTTGCTATTTTATTTTACTTTACTTTTTGGTTTGGCACACAGGAAAATTTTCAGCTGGTTGCACTCTGTAGTCCTCACTGCTGGATGCTGCTAAATTAATCACACATTTGCCTTTATGTGGGCTTATTTGATTTTCAACTGCGACCGTTTTGAAACCGCAGCCCCAACAGCCCAAACTCTAAAAAACCATGTTTGCCACTTCAGACGAGACGGACCGAAGTACGTTGAGATTCCAGATAAAAATTTGAGATGGTAGCCTAAACTGACAAACAGCAAAAACCAAAATGAGGAGATAAAACGCAGGTGTGATTTTGAGTTTGATTTATCAGGAAGCAGCTGACAGTTTTCTCTGTGAAAGTTATGAAACTCAACAGTTTCCTGTATTCTCCCGGAAGCGTCAAGGGTCACTTTGTACCAGGAAATGTTGGCTGAGGGGAAAATCTGCCTGCAGCTTCACTGACGTGGTTGTTCAAACATTCAGCAGCTCCACACAATCTGCACGTGTGTCGTAAATTTCTTGGTATGGTTCTTCATGCCAGTGATGATGACAGTGCTGCTACTGAAGTGGGAGGCTGCCAGTTTAAACAAAGTGGGGAAAATTGAGTTTAGTGGTTTCACAATGACCAAGCGCTTTGTTGCAGCTGAGTCACACGTTTCTCTCATCCTTCCAGCTTATCTTGGAGGAAGTTCAGACTTCAGGATATGTCTCAAGACTTTCAGGTTAAAGCATCATGACCACTACACAAACTAAAAGTGAAGGCCTTTTCTTTCTTTGACCTTTAGGGACTGTTTGGCATTTTTTATGTGCTTTTCATTCTTTATTTTTTGGTAATTTTTGTGTGTGTGTTTTTGTTTAATCTTGAAATTTCCAGCTCAGCTCCTACAATAAGTCTAAAATACACAAAAACAAAATAGTAGGAGCAGTATGCTTCTCTCATGCCACCTTTTTTTCTTATTTAATTCATTTATTATTAATGAATTAAATTAATCAATTTAATTAATTTTATTTCTCTTTAGTTATGTGTTTACTTATTAACTTAAATAATTTAAATAATTTATCTTTTTCCCTCTTTTTTCCCCTTTCTTTCCAACAACACACCAGAAGGACTGGTTTACACATACACACACACACACACACACACACACACGCACGCACACACACACACACACACACATACACACACACACACACACACACACACACACACACACACACACACACACACACACACACACCCTTTTCCCTGTTATTCTATTGTAATGTCTAATTAATTTCTTGGTCATTTTTTGGGGTCTTTTGGGCCTTTTTGGGGGCCTTTTGTTAGTAAGTTGCTCCACTCCTCCAATGTTTTTGAAAGAAACCAAACTAGTTTGCTCAGGTTTCAAATGGTTAACGTATCCTACCTCGAGGGATTTATGCACAATAGGCACGTAGACAGTGAGGTCATAATGGTTGATAATGGTCTTTCAGTGTTTGGGGTTTTTTATTCACAGATACAGTATTACAAAGATTAGATGTCAGTCGGCACGTCCCCAGTTTGGAGATGCAGGCTGGAGTGTGACGTCTCAACTCTGGACCCTGGATCTCTGCCTGCATCTCCAAACTGGGGACGTGCCGACTGACATCTACTCCTTATCTACTCTTTGTAATATAGCGTTGATGGAAAATAAAAAACTGAACTGTCTCTTTAATTTAAAAGTACAAACATAACTAAGACAAAACTAACTGTGTTACTTAGTTAAAACTTTGTTAAAGTGCAGTTTCAAAACATGTGCTTGACATTTAACCCTTTGAAACCTAAGCAAACTGGCTGAATTTCATTCAAAATCTTAGGAAGAAGGTTATGAGCAACAAAAAGAGAAATGACCCCAAAATTAGCAAGAAATTTGTAAAAAAAAAAAAAAAAAAGTACAAGAAAAATTATCTAAAAATTAGCAAGAAAGAAACTTTTAAAAAAGGAAAGAAACATTTTTTCATCTTTTTTAAAAAAGAAATACAAGTTTTAAAAAAGGAAATAAAATAATAAAAAATAGAATGACATTTTTTAAAGAAAGAAAGAAAAGTTTTTTTTAAAAAAAAAAAAAAAAGGAAAAGTAAAAATAGAATGTTTTTTTTAAAAAAAAAAAAAAAAAAATAGGACAAAACAAGGAAAACAAGAATTGAAAAAGGTGGTTATAAAAATATAATATAATATTCCTGTAACATAATTCTTGTTGAATATATTTTTGGACAGATGATCCGATTAACGGTGAAGTAAGCTTAATAAACAATAATATACACTTGATGTATAGTTGAATAAACTTGACGAGAAAAGAAGTATACTTACTGTATATAACCAAAAGAACTTGAAAGGTCCTGATGACATTACTGAATCACATCACATAGTACCACATTATTAGGAAATTATTTTTCTGCAACAATTCTAAATATGCTGTTGTGATAATTAGGAATATTTTTCTCCTAACCTGAACCTGAGAAATGGCTGATTTCCTTCCAAAACATGGGAAGAAGGTAATGAGCATCAAAACAAGTATTGACCCAAAAATCCAAAAATGCATGAACTGAAATTTTGTTTTTTAAAAACATTTGGAAAAAACAACAAGTGGAGACCTGGATAAAGTGGGACAAATCATTCGAATCATTCTGTAACATCATTAAATGTGTATATATATATATATTTATTTATACACACATTATTTCCCATTTTTACCTAGCTTTTTTAAAAAATATATATTTTCGTAACGTTTTTTTTACATTTCTATCCAAGTTGCTCATTGCCTTGATCCCATATTTTTTAAATAATGAAACTAATTTCCTCAGGTTTCAAACATTTAAATACTTGTGAAAGGCGTCTGAAAGCACACAAAAAGTGATGTCCCAACTTTTTTCAAAAGGTCGTGTTTTTTTAATAAAGTAAGTTTTATTAACTATTATATATTTTTTGGTGGCTCTGGTGGTATTATGCATCCCATTTTCTTAGAAATATCTCAGTTGTATTCATCAGTAGGAGTTGACTTACCTTTACGTAAAATGAGACTGTTGACACAACACACAGAGGTTTTTCCAGTAACACCCAGTATTGCACTGAAACAGACCCACCTAAAATTACAGACCCATACTGGAAACTCCACGTGAGTAATGTGGGTAATGAGTGGTTTACCCAAGTTGACATCATTAACCCTTCCCTAATTTTTGCGAACCAGCTAGTTTGAAACTGAATAACCTGTCCAACTTTGTACAGAGTTCTTTAGTGCGCTGACATGTACAGGAACCACCTGTAATTCAAGAATGTGCTGAACCTGTTTCACCGGCACTAATTATCCATCCAGGCTAAAAATACACGCACACACAATACACACGGGACTCCAAATACCAAACGGCCCTCATCGGATCACGGCAGCACCTGTCCGAACCTGCCGCAAATTTGCATGCAGGCATCAACTGAGTCACAGACTTTTAGAGTATAGAGCGACATACTGGGGAAAACAACTATTAACACAAGGTTTCCCACTGGTGGAAAACCTGGAAAAGTCACTAATTTGCACAGTGTTGTTTTACAGGCCTGGTAAAAATCCTTGAAAGTTTTGGAAAAGTCACAGAATTTTGTTGTGTGTAATCAGCTGTTGACGTAACAGAGCTTTATTAAACGTAGATTTCTTCAAATTTGGCTTAAATGTCCACTTGGACTCAACAATGAACTAATTAGATTTGGTTTTCAAAGGTCAAGAAAAACTGTGACCTTGCATTTTTCTCGTTCTTGTGAAAGTGTTGACTCCAAGAACACCTTGAGGGAGTTTTCTCAAATTTTACACTAAGTCCACTTGGACATCAGGATGGATAGAATAGATGTTGGTAGCTTTAGATTAAAGGTCAAGGTCACTGTAACTTTGTCTGTCTTATTCTTGTGAATGCAATATCTAAAGAACACCACGGGGGATTTTTTTTTTTTTTTTCAAATTTGGCACAAATGGATAATTGGATTGTAGGATGAACTTTTTAAACTTTGTGGTCAAAGGTCAAGGTCACTGTCACCTTGTCTGTCTCATTCTTGTCAACACAAAATCTAAAGATGACTTGAAGATTTTTTTTTCAGATTTGACATAAACGTCCACTTGGCCTTAACAATGAACTATTTCGATTTTGTCGGCCATAGGTCCAAGTCACAATGACGTTGTCCATCTAAACCTATTGAACACAATATCTAAAGAACTCCTTGGAGAATTTTTTTCAAATTTGGCACAAACGTTCACTTGGACACAAGGATGAACTGGTTATATTTTGGCAGACATAGGCCAAATGTTAAGGTCCCTGCAACCTTGTCTGTCTCATTTTCGTGAATGGGATATCTCAAGATCACCTTGAAGGAGTTTTGATGGAAATTGTTTTGATGTGATGCCCAGATTGTCTGTATGACTTGACTTCACACTGTGCCAAAGTCTATATCATACATGCACACACACACTCACACACACACAGCTCTGTAGAGTGTAGGTGATATAACATCAAACAGGAAGAAACTTGCTGTGCAAAGGAACCTCATACAATAAAGCTTCAAACTTCCTGTTTAGGAAACCTCAGCTCTTCCTCTTCCTTGTGCGTGTTCGTGCCTAATGTTAAATTTTTAGGAAACAAAGAAAATTAATCATGCTTGTGTGGCGCAACTTTTTCATGACTTCACAGTTATGTGGTCAAATGTGTGTCAAGGGTAGCTCTCAGATGAAAACAACTGATGTAATAGTTTGAAAAATATTTAGTTTTTAACCCCAGAGATTCTCCGATTTAATAAACATACCTGTAATATAGTGGTTTAAGATTATAGGGACATTAAAATATAAAAGGTTTATTATCAGGACTATCTGGTACCCAAAAGGTTATCAAGATGCTGACTGTAGGTGGGTTTCCATTAACCCTCAAATTGTGTAAATTGACATTGCATATAAGTTAAATATTATATATTGAATATAAAATATGCATAATAGAAGCATGTCAATTTAAGGAAAACTCCAGCTTATCGCAAAGCGTTTTTTATGTATGCATGAGGTGGTATTTCAGGCGATTTAGTGAAGCCATATTTTGCAAAACTGCAGTTTTTGTCTTTTCTTGGTCACATGATGCTATGTCCATGTGCTTGTCAGAAGGAACTGGCTCCCTCATGATGCAGCAGGAGCTACAAGAGCTGTTATTGCACCATGTAACTCTGACAAAGTTGAGCAGATCATTTTGAGGTTTTGAATCCACAATTACTCTGTGAAATCGTGGGCTATCAGCTCCCAGAAATCCCTCATACCTGGCCGCTCCCTCTCCCACATAACACGCCTACGTGGCCTTGTTTTGGAAATAATGACGGCTAGTGCGGTGGCTGCTATAGAAATAAAGCTGCAGATGTTTTGAACCTCCATCACCATGCTTCTATCACCAGAGAAGTCGTATTACGTCACTCAGTGGAAACACAGTGGAAACAAAATTGTGTTTTATCGATTCTGAAAAAAATCCCTTCATTTTAATGGATATCTGTAATGGAAACCCACCTATACTCACCAGCAAGATACTCCTACTATTTAGGTTCTTTTTCTTTTTTTCTGTAAAAACATCCCATGACAGAAGCATTTTAGCAGCTGACTTGGGAATCCCAGATCTTGTGCATAAACAAAGCATTTTGAATTTAAAATAAAATAAGCATAATACATAACTGTGGGCCCATAATACATTTGTGAATGTTTCAGGAGGTGACAGATAAATTGTACACGTACATCAAGGAGTTGATGGTTTGGATTTTGGCAAATTGTTCTATAGTATAGTTGACAGAAATGACTCGTCTCCTTGAGGGAGTGTTCAGAGGATTCAAGCAGCACTGAGGACTTGGCTTATAGACAAAAACCTACATGAACACTAAATCTAAACCTGAGGATGAGCTGAAACCTACAAACCCTGAACAAACTGCACATAAACACTGCCGACAGTCAGACAGGAGCATAAACCTCACAGCTAAATTTGTATATGAGATCCATTGATAAGTGCAGGCATACAAATATAGATATACTGAAAACAAGAATTTGTTTTGTTAATACATGAGTAATTGACATGTTGAGAACCGAAATCTCACTCACGCAGCCCAGCAGGCTGAATGGAGCCCATTGTGTGACATTAAACAGGTTTAGATTCAGGTGAAGTGTATTATTAGTAGCATGGAAATATATTTCCTGAAGCTGGAGCCCAGCTGTCAATGTAGAATAAAGCTACATCCTGGACAAACCTGCAAACGTTTAGAGCAACTCTTTCCTCTTCACGTGCAGGATAGAAATTTTTTAATTGACCCAACAAGCACCTGCTGTGTATTCACAGCAAATAAAATGAACTTAAATTATATAGCAAGAATGACAAGACTGACAAGTGGACTGTTGGGTGCATTTTACACGCTTTTCTAACAAGTTATCAGTGACAGAGTAGTATTTATATTTACTGTGTCTGACAACCCAAATAAGCATTTTTTACTTCTACTTTAGACCAAGCAGCAACCTCCACGGCAGCCTTCTAAACTTGTTCAGTTTTGGAAACCAGAAACTGTAAAAACAGAAATTATCGTTGGATTCTCCAATTTCTGATGATCTTTGAGCACATTATGTGGGACGAACACTTCTGACTGAAAATAACCATATTTGAGTGTAAAATAGTGACATTTCATTAAAACTCACATCCATCTTCATGTTTTATTCAAAATTTGGCCAAAAATAAGCCATTGAAAGAAAAAAGATTTGTCACTTCAGGGCAGATAAAAAACAAACAAGCGCCTCCCACTCCTCTGATAAATACAGAACACTCCCTGCTAACATACCATCATAACTGCCATCTATAAAAATGAAAATGAAAGTTTTTGTTGGTGGTGATTAATGATTACTGATCAAAGCTCTGCTCTGCAGCACCAAACAAGTATGTAACTGAAAAGTGGTTTCATTTTGAAATTCCTTCACTGGTACTTTCACAACAGCTCATCCCTAAACCACACAACTTCCATGACAGACTTGTGACTTTAATTACTCATAAAATTGATGTTTAGGGAACAAGTGGTACTCCCCTCCAGTGACAGACTCAGATAGAGATGTTTGCATCTCCAACTGCCTTGAGCTGGTTTGTTTGGTTCACTCCAGTTTATTTCACTCGGGTTTGTTTTCCTGTGAGAGTCCAAGTGAAACAGAAGTTAAAGGGTCTTTAGCCTCTGAACTGGGACATCGTGAGCAGAATATTTTATAGGAGTACAGTCATCAGAGGTATTTAAATCAAATCTGTCACATTTGATTAGACTGCAAAAAAATTATACAGTTTAGATCAGTGAACTTGTGCCCCGCCAGTCAAATGTGACCTCCAGACATTTTCTGATTGACAATGAAATTAAGTGATTCATACATTTTTCTGTACTTTTAATATACATAAGGTGCCAGAGTGCATAAAACAGCATGAAAATAGAGCTTGTTTGTCAAAAAAAGTGCCAGCTGAGGATTGTCTGCATCCTGGACAGAGACCCCTAATGTCCGAAAATCCTTGAAACGTCCTAAAATCCTGAAAGTATACTATAATCCTATAGAAACGTGGTAAAATCCGCAAAATGTCCTAAAATCTGAGAAACATCCTGAAATCCTAGAAATGTCCCAAAACCCAAGAAACGTCCTAAATTCTAAAATCCAAGAAACGTCTTGAAATTTGAGAAATGTCCTAAATCCTAGAAACATGTATGGGGCTGCTGTGACTGGCCCCTGGTCTCCTGTCATTTTGTAAAAGTGGCCCCCAAACAAAGCAAGTTGAGTATCATGGATTAGGATGTATGAATCTGAAGGTCAGGTCAACCTCTCGAGCTCTTTGTCACGTTATTTGGGTCATTCCTGAGCAGTTTCTATGGTGTGATACGGTATGTTTCATCACCAACGAGAAGTTATTTAAGTCTCAGACTCTTATTGTTTCTTGCGTGTTAGTGTGTCCATAAACTGACTCACGATGCACAAACGTGCAAATTTGACATTAACGCAGGGAGTTCACTTAGATACGTGTGAACTCTGATAACATTCTGTTGAAGAGCAAGGTTTACATCCTGTTTGCAGCAGCTGTTGGGGCCTTATCTCCAGGATTAGTATGCAGAGTGTGCAGTCAGATAAAAAAAAAGTTTGCTTTCCACTGAAATAAACTGTCCTTTTCTTTCCGGCGAACAGACACTGAAACTTAGACACACGAATATTTACGAGCTTGGTTTGTTTGTGCAACGTTTCACTCTTTTAGTAATAAAAGGGATGTCAGTGTGTAGTTTTATAGTGAAATTACATATCATATAAATAATATAATCTCTTTTGCAGTGTCTGCCCCTTGTTAAACTGCCCCAGGCTATTAAAAAAGCATTATATTATTTCACTTTTACCAACTCTATTATTTTACACTGAAGTTTTTATGCCCATGCCAGGCACAAGAAGTATTGTGCTAAATATTGCTGCATTTGCTTACATTGGAGTCACTGACGTCAGGATATTTCGGGATGACAGTTCTTTGAATAGTCTATCTGTGCACAAGAGCTCATTTGCCTGTTTGCACATGGCAAACTTTTAACAGAACCTCGTGAACTGGAGGTGAGGGAGTTAAGAAAGCTGCTGTGTGCATGATGTGTGGTTACTTTTTGATAATTGTGTGTGTGTTCATGCATATGTCCTAAATGTAGTCGATTGTGTATTTTGGTATTATCAGTGAATTTCCAGCTCAGCTCCTACAATAAGTCTAAAATACACTGTGGAAACTAAATAGTTACATTCAGACTGTTCAGGTCAAAAAATGCTCCATTGAAACCCATTCAAACTGACTCCATATTTGGCATATGGAGGAAATACATGCTATTTCCACTAGGTGACCTGTCACAATCAATGTAGCAGCTAAAAATTCCGTGAACTATATATTAAAAATAATGAATTTTTTTTTATGTTTTTCATCTAAAAACATAGTGGCATCATGACAGAAACCTGGCATGTAAAGGGTTAAAATTCTGAAAATTAATGAATGTTTGATATTTATGATCAGGACTAAAAAAATAAATTCAGTGAAAGTAGGAAATCATTTTAATGTATTATATTTTTTTAAAGCCTGATTGTGAAAAATGCATTTTGTGAGCACGTCATCAACTCAAAAACAGTCCCTGATTGGCCCAGAGTAAATATTAATTTCCCGAAAGTGTTTGGGGCAGCAGTGAGTCTAGACTGATACAGGGAGCTAAACACAATGTTGAGCTCACGTCATGGGTTTCACCTGAGCTGAACCTGAAACAACAGCTGCATTCACACGCACAAACAGAGTGTGTTTAATCAGTACCTGCACATTTTCACATCTGGCATCTCCGGCCCTGCAGCACATCTGGGCTTTTTCCACTGATCACTTTGGCCTCTCTTTCTGACAATGTGTTGTTTGTTTTATACAAAAATGTGGGATTTGTACAACTTGAGTCACACAGAAAAAGCTTTTGCTGCAGCTGCTGTCTCTGTATGTTTATGGACTGTCAGAAATTTTAAAACCCAATGAAAATGTCAGTTTTTGGCCATGTTAAATGATGTAATTTTTCTATTTTTATTTTGGCAGGCCAGAAGTTTTGGGAAGGCATGTTTTCTTTCAAATTCACCCAAACATTTTTGAAGATAAAAAAAAAAATTTTAATCTCCCCAAATTTTTAAATTTAAATAAAATCACAGAAAGTTTTTTTTAGAAAAAAGAAAGAAAAAAAACACCAACAGATTTTTGAGAAAAATATTTTACATCACAAAAAAGTCAGTCAGTCATTTTCTGTAACCGCTTCTCCTCATAAGGGTCGCGGGGGGCTGAAGCCAATCCCAGCTGTCATTGGGCGGAAAGCGGGGTACACCCTGGACAGGTCGCCAGACTATTCAGAAAAAAGTAAGAAAAATTAACCAAAAAAATATCTATAAATATATATTTTTTGGCAGGTTTGGAAATTCACCAAATATTTGACATATTTTAAATTTAAATTTAAAGTGAAAACAAAAAAATCCAAACTGTTAAAATACAAAAATAAACCAAAAACAATGAAACAATTTAATAAAAAGTGCCATCCTTAAAAATTGGTGGTTAAATAAATATAAGATATAGCCATTTAGAGTTGAATGCCCTTCCCTAATCCAAAATAAAAACACAAATCCCTATCCTGTGCTTAATTATTTGGCATGCCTCATAATAACAAACAGTCCCTTATAATGAATAAAAACCCAGGATAAAGAGATCCTAGGTGAAACCCAAAATGTCCTCATATCGGCTCCATTATCAGAGCGTAGTAGACTGTTTTCCAGACAGAGTTAGTTTAGTGTACTTTTTGCATCCCTCAAGGGTGCACAAGCTAGGGTTAAGTCAGACAAACCAGACCAAAGAACTCGTCATTTTCGGTCATCATTTCATCAGTGCGATGACGTCTGTCCAGCTTCCTCCAGGTTTGCTCTGACTGGACCCTGATGAGCAGTGAAGTCATGAGAAAGGCTGCTGTGCGATGAATACAGAGCACCAGTGTTTTAGCTTCAGTTTTTTGTTTGCGTGGGTTTATTATTTTAACTTTTTGAAACCTGGAGCAACGTCACTTTTTCCTGTGCTGCTTTCAGTATTAAAAGTATAAAGTATTTAAATCTTTGAACCTTGAACAAATTGGTTCAGTGTCTTTCAACTTTTGTAATGTCCCACAAATTGCAAGAAATGTGTTGATTAAGGTTTTTTTTGAGCTAGGGAAAATGTGGAGAAAAAAAGGGGAAAAAAACATTTTTTTTCATTGCATAAATTACCAAAAAAGACAAACTTTTAAAATAAAATTAAAATCCCAAAGAAGGGGGTAAAAAATTTAAACTTTTTTTACCATATTTTTTTAAAAGAAAAATAATTTTAAAAATGTTTAAAGAAATCAGACCATTCTTAAAAAATGGAGGTAAAATACCCTAACAACATTTAATCATTTAAAAAATGTTTAAAGAAAACATGCCATCCTTAAAAATTGGAGGTAAAATAAATGTAAGATATAGCCATGAAAAGTGGCATGCCTTTATCTAAGACAAAATAAAAAACATATGTCCCTCCACAGTCCCTTTTTGCACCATCCCCTCCATTCTCATAAATAAAACAGTCCCTAATAATCATAATGATAAGAAAATTTGTATTTGTAAAACATCACATCCTTAAAATTATGTTACAGAATTATTATAATTTTTGCCTCATTTTTTAAAAAAATGAATAAACAGAATAAATGTTTTTTTGGTTGAGAATTCTAGATTACAGCACAAAAAAGTATATTTCATTTTTATTTGTCTTAAACATCTGCATCACTTTGTGTCTCGTTCACGACATCAGTTGATGCTGACGTTACAGGGAAAGATGGATCCATCTGACCACAGTTCTCAGTAAACACGTTCCAGTGGAACTTTGTGTTTCTTCCAGGACATCATCAGAAATTATCTCGCTGTCTCCGAGATATCTGATGACATCCAAGGACATGCTTGGAATAAAATGTCCCAGATGGCTGAGATTTGTTGTCATTTCCTTTGGTGGCTTTTTGCACTTCCAAAAGGATATTATATTGAATGACCTCAGAGGCAGTCATAGCAGCAGTTTCCACTTAATGCATTGTTGTAAAGGCTGTTAGAATTAGAGAGAGACTTTTTGAGACTTTTATAGTCAGTCATTTTCTGTAATACACACTATACACACTCACAGGGTTTTGAACCAGGAACCCTCTTGCTGTGAGGCAACAGTGCTAACCACGATGCCACCGTGCCTGCCCAGACTTTTATAGATAAAGTAATAATTATCACTGCACTGTAAAATCTGAGAAGTTGATCTTACTTCAAAAAATACAGGAAACTGATTGCATTGAAAAAATAATACGTAATTACAACTATTAGTCTTAACATTTACTGCATGTCTAATTGTTCAATTGACTTCAAACTTCAAACTGTAGTATGTACTTCATTTAATTTAAAGTTATTGCAACTTAATAATGGGTGAAATTTATATTATCTGAACATGTTATGTCACAATGAGTTTGTGTGAACAACAGGTAAACACACACACAAAATTGTAAAGAAAAGAGATCACCAAAAAAGTTAAATCAAACAAACAAATAAATGAAAATACTTTTTTAAAGATGCTAAAACTTATTTTTTAAAATCACAAAAAAATTGCCAAAAAGTTAAAATATATACGGTGCATGTATATTAAAAATATAAATCACAAAAAAGTAAAGAAAACATGCTTTACTCAAAAAATGGGTGTTAAAATAGATATAAAATAAAGCTATTAAATGTTGTATACCTTATTTTAATTGTTATGCTGCACAGAAATCCCAAAAGTCTGACGAAGAAATTTCCACAGAATGATGCCATAAAAAAACCCCTTTGAGTAGCCAACAGAAGAGTTAATCTAGCCGCAGAAATTACCTCATGTAAAAGTGAAAACAGCTGCAGGAATCAGCTGTATGTTTCAGCACCTTGGACAGATAATCTGCTCTCAGCAGCAGCATTTCATCTCGTCTGAACCCAAATTTCATAAATGTTTTTCTCCGGTATTTTTGATAAACACTTCAGACTTTACACATCCCATTTTTTTTCTGCAAACTGGGATAAGATGTCTGTTTTGAGTCTCAGAAATAATGCTTCTGATTCTTAATAATAATAAAACTAATAAT
>NC_056479.1:31513251-31530035 GCF_008729295.1 Plectropomus leopardus | reverse complement strand
CATGGACCAGAGTAATGTCCCCATGGACCAGAGTAATGTCCTCACAAACCAGAGTAACGTCCACACAAACTGGAGTACAAACAGCATGCATACCGATGTCCTCATAAACCAGTGTCCTCACACATCACAGCAACGGACAGTCTCAGCAGTGTAATTCATTGGAGACATGAGACGAGACTGGAGACGGTCTGTCAGGAGTTTAAGGTTTTTAATGAGTATTAAATACATTCAAACAGGAAGCGTTCTGTACAAACAGCATCAGCATGTTGAGATTTATCGTACCGTTTTTTCTCCAAAACATTTCACTGATTTCACCTGACAGACGGCGACCACAGAAACGAACGTGATGTTTGAACGTTGTTTAAACATTTGGACACACAGGTGGACGATCAGATGACCGACAGACAAAAATTCTTCACAAGATATTCATTCATTAATTTAATATTTTTGTTTTACTTCTGTAAAAACACGACACATAACACAAGGAATAAAGTGTGTTTACATTCCAACGGATAAACGCGTTTAACCAGGTCGACACAACAGGACGTGAAGGATGAGTTGCTTTCAAGAACCAATCAGAGGAGAGCGGATTGATCAGCTGATCACATATTGATCTGATCACATATTGGTCCTGAGCTGATTTAGGTTTCTACCATTTTTTCCCTTCTCCTTTTCGTTACAGAGTTTGTTTGGGGAGTTTGTCCTTTGTCTCTGTGAGGGTCTAAGTATTGAGGGATGCTGTCTGCTCAAAACTCTCTGAGGCAAACTCATCTGTGAAAATGGGCTTCATAAATAAGATTGAAAAAACTGAATTAATTAATTGATTGATCAGATGTTCATAAACCAGAGAATCACAACGTTTACAGCAGCAGTGATACTCAACCTGCCCTGCTTGGGGACCACTTTTCCAAAATGACAGTCACAGCATTTATACTGTATGGTACGACATGAGGACATTTCTAGAGATTTAGGACTTCTATAGGATTTGGGATGTTTCTACGATTTCAGGTCATTTCTAGGATTCTGGACATTTCTAAGACTTGACGACACTTCTAGGATTTTAAGACATTTCCAGGATTTTAGGACATTTCTTGGACTTGAGGGCATCTCTTGGATTTTCGGGCATTGCTAAGACTTTGGACATTTCTAGGACTTTAGGACATTTCTAGGATTTTAGGACATTAAGGTTCCTGAATGACTCCAGACGTCAGCCCAAAACAGTGACAGGAAATCTGTGGCGAGGATGGGTCTGACTTCCTGTAACAGTGACTCTGCCACAGGAAGCTGGTGTGAGAACATGACGAGTTTGTGGACGCGCCGTCATTGCATACAGAGTCAGCTGAGACTCGAGAGCGCGGCACAACCTGAGGCCAAGACACGAGTCAGAAATGTTTCAACAAGTTCAAGCAGAGAAGTAACTCTGATCTGAGCTGGTGCTGCAGAGGATGTCCTGGGGGACTGCTGAGGGACATGTTGACACATATCTATGATATACGGAGGACGGACAGACGCAGCGGACATGATCCACATAACGAAAGCTCAGACAGACGGATGGAAATAAAACAAAGAACCTCCACAGACAGAGACGTGTCCACTCAGGACTCCTGTCTGTCTGAGACACATCGTCCATCACACTGAGGGACAGGAAGTAAAACCTCACCGTCACATCTGAGAGTCCATCGTCTAACACCGTCACCGTCCACAGGACGCCACAGCAGAGACAGGTTAACCTGCAGCGTCGCTCTGTGTGCCACAAACAAACAAACAGATGAGGCGGTGGGCACGGTGATGCAGTCTGTAGTTACCATGACGATTGTGTCGTCCTTTTTAACTAAATGTACGAATAAATGCAGCAGTGAGGTGTGAATATGTGGCGCTGATTATAGAGTTTAATCATGCATCCAGTCAGGTGTGAGCGTGTCCCACAGTGGACACTGAGGACAAACATTTGCTGTACAGGTTAAAACATTCAGATGAAGAGGAGCACTGTGACCCCAGGTGACCCCAGTGACCCCTGCTGACCCCGGTGACCCCCGGTGACCCCCGGTGACCCCCGGTGCTCTGTCCCAGCTCCCATGATGCTTCAGTCTGCCTCCAGCTGGTGTTTAGAGTCTGGACCCCCTTTTACTGGTGGTTCTGCTCGTTAGTTTGAACGTTCTGGTTCTGAATGTTCTGCTGGTTCTGACCCTTCAGCTCTACTTGGTCCCGGTCCAGGCCCGGTCCGAGTGTGGTGAGGGGGCGCCGAGCTCTGAGTCGGAGTCCGACTCCCCCTCTGCGATGTATGGCCGGACAGTGGCACAGCGGGCAGCGCCTCCTCCTGCTCCTCCTCCTTGGCGGTCTCCTAGGGGGGCGGCGGAGTAGAAGCTGTTGTTGAGGAAGTCCAGGTTCTCTCTGGACTGGGATATGGAGAAGCCGCTGAAGGAGCGCTCCAGCTCCTCGTGGTCGACAGAGGGGATGGAGATGGAGGCGTCGCTATCCGCCTTCACCTCCTCCCCTCCCCCCCTGCTCCCGTTGGCTCCCTCTCCTCCCCTCTCGGGCCTCTCCCCCCCTCCTCGCTCCCCGGTGCTGTGCCGGTGGGATCGGTTCCCTCCATGTCTCTCTCCGGCTGGAGGAGGAGGGAGTCGAACGAGCGACCCATCCCCCGCGGGACTCGGAGTGTTACCGTGGCTACGCTGGGGAGGGGGCGGGGCCTGCTGGTGGAGCTGGGAGCTAATTGGCTGCCAGGAGGTGGAGGGTGGGCAGGTGGGGGCGCTGTAGTTCCTGTGTCCGGTGGAGCTGCTGGAGCGGACCATCTTCCCCGCCACGTGACTCCTTTCAGCGCCGTCCGCCCGACACTCCCTGTAAACAACAGGTAACCAACTGGTTAACAACCAGTAAACAACAGGTAACCAACCGGTTAACAACCAGTAAACAACAGGTAAACAAGCAGAAAACCAAAGGTAAACAATTGGTTCTGGGGGCTGTTAGTGGTTCTATGGGGTGTTACTGGTTCTGAGGGGAGTTAGTGGTTCTGTGGGGTGTTACTGGTTCTTTTGAGTATTAGTGGTTCTGGGGGCTGTTTGTGGTTCTATGGGGTGTTACTGGTTCTGGGGGGTGTTTGTGGTTCTTTTGAGTGTTAGTGGTTCTGGGGGGTGTTAGTGGTTCTGTGGGGTGTGACTGGTTCTGGGGGGAGTTAGTAGTTCTTTGGGGTGTTACTGGGTTTGGGGGGTGTGATTGGTTTTGCGGGTTCCCAGTAAAGGCGGACACTGACTGGTGGATCTTGGAGATGGACTGGCTCTTCTCCAGGTGGTCCACTGGACTGTGGTAGGGCGGGGCTGGGTCCGGCTCCTTGGATCCAAAGTAGGCGTCTGTCTCAGCCTGAGGGATTCCCATGCGCTGGATGTAGATGTTAACCAGGAAGTCCAACTTTCTCTCCATGGACAGGACCTGAAGGACACAAGACCAGCAGCGGACCAATGAAGTTCAAGTCTGAAGCTGGATCAGAAGAACCCAGCAGGTTCTGAGCTCTGGAGCTCACAGTCTTACCTGCTTCTCCACCTTCCCCAATCGTCCCATCATGCTCGGGTCCTCAGGAAGCTCCTCATTGGCTGCTTTGGGACGGTCCTTGTCTGTGATAGGTGTCCCTCTACCAACTATCTGGTCCACCCTGCAATCAGGAGACACCTTCAGTCAGCTCCAGGACACCTGGGCTCCCCAACATTTCCGTACATGAACCCGTATAATAAGAATGCGCTGACGTCGAAGACACGGCTTGATCGAGTCGAGACTCGACCAGACACAAGTTTTCCGACTGTGAAGCCGATGTCAAATAATCCATGGGCTTATTTTAGTGATGATGGAAAGCTTAAAGTTACACAAGACCTGCAGCAGTGATTCTCAACTGATGGTCCACAGGCCAAATATGGCCCCTGATAGGGCCCCTGAGGCCCCCCAACCATTTTCTAACTGGCAGTATCCATAAGGTGTCAGAGTGCACGAAACAGCATAAAAAAAGCTTGTTGATCAAAAAAAGGTTCTAGCTAAGACACTAATGTCCTAAAATCCTAGGAACTGAGGAAAAAGTGAATCCTTTTGGATTTGGATTTTAAACATCAAACTCTTTTTTTTTTTTTTTTTTAAACCTGATGGTTTAAAAGTTGTGTTGTGATGTTGTGAAGCACTTTGTGCAGTGGATCTCAAAAACTGCTCTATAAATAAAGATTATGATAATAATAATAATAATATTAATAATAATCAGACAGACAGAGGAGGTCGGAGGTCAAACCTGGACTGGAGGTTCTTGATGCGGGCGAGCATGTCCAGGTGTCCTGCTGAGTACTGCTCAATCACGTCCATCACATCATAGGGACGAAGACTCTCCTTGAACTTCCTCTTGGACACCATGAAGCGCATGATGCTGAGACAGAGGGACAGAACAGGAAGTCAAACTCTGACAACTGCCACCAGCTCAGCTGCTCTAAGGCACTCGTACTCCAGATCCACCACAGGAGCTCTGGTTCTTGAAGTGGTTCTGTTCAGGATTCTTGGAGCCTGGTTGCCGTCTCATGAACCAGCCGGTTTCACTATTTTTTATCAGATTTAATCTGGGTCGTGTTGTGATCGGAGAGAGCTGTAGGATCATCCAAAAAACAAGCAGGAACCACCTGTTCCTGAGAGACTGTACCAGCTCTTTGTCTCCAGGTGATTTCTCACTAAACGTCTCCATCGTCTCCGTCCAGCATGTAGAATAAGACACACCCACTGATGATGCCACAGTTCACACTTCAGGTCAAAGGAAAAACAGATTTTTTTGGTTCCAGCTGAGAACTGACTTGAAATCCGTACAACAGCCGGACTGTTATTTGCTAAAACCACCAGTTTTATGCTAATTTATTTTTGTTCAAAATGCTCTGAACAATTTAAAATTAGGTGAAGGAACTGGAGCGGAACCGGTTCCGTGTTGGTGGAACAGGGGTGACAGTACTGATGTAGTGAATCTAGTTTCTCAGACCTGTGGAGGGTCTGGAACGAACTAGGTGGTGGATCCAAACATTAAATCAGTTCCAAAGGTGGAGAACAAATGCTCCACCTGATGAGTCAGCTGAGGCGGTTCAACATCTAATCAGGACCCTGATTCTCAGGACCAGAATCCTGATTCTCAGGACCAGGATCTTATGTGCTTTAACGTGAATTTTACTTGCTGTTGAAAGCCTCTGCTGCTGTTCTTTGCCCCACCGCTCTTGTTAAGGAGATCTTTAATCTCAGGAGAACAAACCTGCTTCATTAAAGGCTACAATCTAAAAAAAATGAATTAACTCCTCCCAGAGGAGGCACCTTACATCCAGTTTTCCACCAAAGTAAGCGTGTGAACGCTGTTTTTATGAACACTGGTAAACACGCTAAAAACAGGCTATAGATTCCTCTGCCATTGCCAGTGAAGCAGAGCTGTGTACACGGCTACTGAGAACGATGTTTGAGCTATCTTCCTTTAGCCTGAGACAAAGCTACAAAGCTACAAAGCTGCAAAGACGACTCAATGTCAAGTTTGAAGTTTTGGTGAGTGACAGTTGGGAAGGAGCACGAAATTGACAACTGGTAAAAGTCACCAACAATACACGAAACCCCGGAGCCCCGCAGGAAGACCAGTCTGCAAGTCCTGCACAACCCCAACCCCAGGAACAGGACCAGGGCCAGGTCCAGGTCCAGGACCAAGAGGGCGGGAAAATGGATGGATAAAGCAGGGGAAGCACAGAAACAAAGTACACTAAAACTACACTTTGGAACTACATGTAGTGAATGTTCGGAGGCCTGCTGGTCTTGTCTGCTGGAGTTTTGGATCCCAGCTGATCCAGAATCAGCTCCTGATACCTGATCCTGTTCACACGAACTTTACATAACTCTAGAACTTTAAAAAGCAGACAGGAGAGGAGCTGGAAGAGGAGGGAAAGACACTCCACCACCACCAACGACAAGGAGAAGAACAAGGGTAACAATAATAATAATAATAATAAAAATAATAAAAGAATTAATAATACAAAAGAAGGTCTTACCAAAGAGCATGAAGTTTTGGTATCAGACAACCAAAGAGAGTGGAAGAACAGAAAAGAGTGAAACAAGAGAAAAGGATGGCGCTAAGTGGAGGGCAGTAATAATAATAATAATAAAATTAATAATAATAAAGAATGTCTTAACAAAGAGCATGACAGAGGAGTTTTGGTATCAGACAACCAAAGAGAGTGGAAGAACAGAAAAGAGTGAAACAAGAGAAAAGGATGGCGCTAAGTGGAGGGCAGACTGACTGCTCTTACCCAACAGCTGATGGTGACCTTTGACCCTGGGGTGAGCACAAATAAATCAAAAACAAACACAAAAAAATAATGTGAATCAAAAGCAGAATGAGTTCAGTGCAGAATAAGCAGCAAATGAACAATGAGCACAGCGATGAACGATGAGCAGATCGGTGGTTCCTGGATGAGAGGAAACGTACCAGATGGCTCGGATGGTGACCTTTAACCCTGGGGTCAGGTCCTGAGGGACAAACTCACAGTGGCAGCTCTTGTTGTCGTCGGCCATGTCCTCTCCCGGCAGGCTGGCCTCTGAAACAACAGCATCAGTGTCTCAAACGTCTGGACATAAATCACACTTCTGTCATGTCCTGATCATAGACGGATCGTCCTGTTGAGGGTCCCTCAACATTTACTGACCCCCCCATCTTACCGCCTCCAGGTTCCCATTAAGTCCAGTATCCATCTGAGCTGGACGTTCCACACGAGGACGACTTTAAAGAACACAAGTCTTAAAAGTACAGTCTGACGCTGGACAGAAGACTCACTAGTTAGTTAGTTCACTTTTCTAGAGAATGCTCCAGGAACCAGCCCAAAAACCTGAACAACGAGTTGGCATTTCAGCACTTCCTGTTCCCTCGTCTCAAAGTTCTTGTGTTTGGTTAGATGTGTTTTTTGGTTGAATATGTTTGGTGGATGAACACGGCTTACAGCCTGACTGTGGTGGACACGCTAAGTCATGTGACCGGCTTGGAGACACTGAGTCATGTGACCGTGGTGGAGACGTTGAGTCATGTGACCGTGGTGGAGACACTGAGTCATGTGACCGTCTTGGAGACGTTGAGTCATGTTACTGTGGTGGAGATGCTGAGTCATGTAACTGTGATGGAGATGCTGAGTCATGTGACCGTGGTGGAGACGCTGAGTCATGTGACCATGGTAGAGACACTGAGTCATGTAACCGTGGTGGAGACCCTGAGTCATGTGACCGTCTTGGAGACCCTGAGTCATGTGATCGTCTTGGAGATGTTGAGTCATGTGACCGTGGTGGAGACGCTGAGTCATGTGACCGTGGTGGAGACACTGAGTCATGTGATCGTCTTGGAGACGCTGAGTCATGTAACCGTGGTGGAGACGCTGAGTCATGTGATCGTCTTGGAGATGTTGAGTCATGTGACCGTGGTGGAGACGCTGAGTCATGTGACCGTGGTGGAGACGCTGAGTCATGTAACCGTGGTGGAGATGCTGAGTCATGTGATCGTCTTGGAGACGCTGAGTCATGTAACTGTGGTGGAGACGCTGAGTCATGTGATCGTCTTGGAGACGCTGAGTCATGTGACCGTGGTGGAGACGCTGAGTCATGTGACTGTGGTGGAGACGTTGAATCATGTAACCGTGGTGGAGATGCTGAGTCATGTGGCCGTGGTGTGGTGTGTTTACAGCCTGATGTTAGCTTTTTCTCCTGCTGACCATATTTAGGCTTAAAAAATCCTGAAATTTGATCTGCTGTACAAAACCTGTAAGAATCATAAACGTTTCTTTTCTGCAATGATCCAAAATCCGATAAATAAACCGGAGGCTTTTTGACAAGGGAACCAGGGCGACGCTAGCTTCAGAAAAACATCCTCCCTGCAGCACTCTGTGGGGACGCAAACAACTTCAGTGATGATGGAGGACTTAGAGGAGGGTTAGTGTGTGTTAGTAAGTGTTAGCGTGTGTGTTTTAGCGTGTTAGTGTGTGTGTGTGTGTCTGACCTGGTGAGCTCTTCTGTCTGAACTCTTCGTCCTGCATCTCTATCAGCACTGCCGGAGGAGAGAGGAGACAAACCTTCATCAAAGGAGGATGACACTGCTCATCATCATCACCGTCATCGTCCGGAGATCTCCAGCTAACGGGTGTCTCATCAATGTCTTTACTCTACATTAGTCTGCCGACAGATCACATGACTGCAGGACAGAAATGGACCCACTGAGACGGACAGTGAGTACAGAGCAGGAAAAGTTAACTCAGTAAACTTTGGTTCAGTGACGTCCACAGCCGACATCACATCTGTTTGTTGGTCTAAAGTGACGGGACAAACACACACATAGAGGACAGCGGCTGAAGAGGACACATCTACGGACCACAGAGAGACGGACGTTACTCTGAGCTCACAGGCTGATCCAGACATTGTGTGGTTGGAGGTTTTAATACAGCAGATTTTAAATGTTCGAAATCTGTTTGGATTTTTGTCTCAACATCAGTTATTTACTTTATTTCAGATGCTTCAACACTTCAACAGACGAATAAATATTAATGTGTAATACTGTTAACGGATAATGTGTATAATATGTAATGTGTATAATGTACAATAATGTGTGTGTGTGTGTGTGTGTGTGTGAATGGTGGCGGTTAAGGAGTAACTACTGTATATTAGTCCTTTTATTGCTTGAGGTATTCCATTTAAATTTTATCAAGACACAATATCCCAGAGGACAGCCCTTAAAAGTGTTACTAAAACACTTATTCCCAAAGTGTTCCTGGATAGAAAACATAACCTCTGAATATTTACGACTGAATGTGTCTCTGACTCTCTTCATCCAACAATTGTTCAGTTTAGCGTTTCTCAACAGCAGTGGTACTTCGGGAACGTCAGGGGTAATATCATTTGAAGGCGTGCACCGACGCGCTCGTGGGAGCGTTTGTGTCTGTGTCGGTCTTTTACTGCCAGTTCAGTCCTACAGGCACATTTCCATAATTTAATCATCAGAGCTGCTTTCACCACCATCATCACCTGAAGCTGTTTTTAACGAGGCTTAACGTGTTAAACACGAGGCGTTTTTCTGAACCGGTAACATTCAGTCTTTCATCGCACTCTTGCTGCGCTCCTCCATCAATTCTTTCAACGCGCTTTTACTCAGACGTATTATTATAATAACATAATCACTCCAGGTTTCAAAGGGTTAATACTTTGGTCGATGGTTTCACTTCAGGATAATACGGTCGAACATCAATGACTCCCTCCTCGGACTTTCTCCTTCTCTCATTTTAGATTTTCTCTGGGTCCTTCAGGAATGAAGACCCTCCGCAGAGGGACAGAGGATCTCTCTCCTGTCCGAAGACCCTCAGAGAGACCAGGAGGTCCCCGATGTCTGAGCGAGCATCAGAGACGAGCGGCCCCGTCTGGCTGAACGGAGTAACGGCGTGCTGTGAGGAACCCTGCAGAGGACGGCGGTCCGTCTGACTCTGAGAGAACTCCTGTCACTCTGTCACCTTGTGTTAACTCTAAACTGTCCTGTTGGGGACGTTTGGGCTCCACCTGCAGCAGATGGCTCTGGTTCGCCGGACTGCGCCCCTCTTACCTTCAGAGTTTTGGCGGGAGGCAGCTCCTCGGATCCTGAAGGCCTGTCTGGTTCTGCTACGTTCTCCGAAGCTCCAGCTCTTTGGAACCTTACTGGGACTCTCCTCCAGAGTGGGCTCCATGCTGGGGGACCGCCGCAGGGCCTGGACACTCCCCAGGCCCCCAAGCCCCCCAGGACCTCCAGGAGCAACTCCAGGAGCAACTCCAGGAGCCACACCGGGAACGACTGTGGGAACCGCTAGAGACAAAGGAAGGAGAGGAAGAAGTCTGAGAACGTTACAGTGCAACCAATGTGATGTTTCCGTAACGTTTTCAGCGACAAGTTTTATTTTAGTTCCCAGAAGGTTCTTAAAGTTTACATCACATTTCCATTAAAAAGGTTCTGTAATCTCAGTCCTCAATAACATTTTCTGAATGCTGCTTTGAAAACGTTCTTCCTTTGTTCTCATGTAAAATTGTGGGAACGTTTTCTCTGATCTGTCACCTCTTCACCTTCTCTTCAGCATCACCAAAACATCCTCACAATGTTGCAGTTCAAACGTCGCCGCACGTTCACACCAGTTGAATAATTTCAACTAATTTCAACTACGCGTCCTTCATGTCCATCGCAAGGCATCTTTCGCACCACCCGGCCCGAATTCACATCTGTCCACATCGTTGCTTTGACTTTGAACACAAACACGTCTGGGGTGAACGAGCGGTTACATTGTGTGAATGATAAACATCCTTAAAAAGTTCTTTGAATGTTAGATTCTAATGTTTTCTTTTACAGGAAATGTTAGCCAGCGTTGTGGGAACGTTCCCTGCTGAGGGCTCGATCACAGACGTTCCAACTTTAGAACCCAGCGGCTCCTACGGTTCTAAAGATGTTTAGATGTTTAGAACTGAAAGAGCCGCTCAGACGAGGAGGCGAAACCACCTCAAGAAACACCAGCAAGTCCAGTCGTCCACGACACAGAACTCAGAACATTCTGGAGAATCAGGCTGACCAGAGATCAGCCTGATTCTCCGAGAACTCAGCCAGAGACGGCAGACACTCACCGTGCTGGGGAGAACCTTTGCCTTTGGTTCCTGAACTCCGCGGAGACGAGAAGACCCTCTCCTTCAGACTGACCTTCTGACTGCAGGGACCACACACACACACACGCACGCACGCACACGCGCACACACACACACACACACGCACGCACGCACGCACGCACGCACGCACGCACACACACACACACACACACACACCAACACACACACTCAGACACCAACACACACACAGACACACACCAACACACACACACACACAGACACAGACACAGGCTGTGACGCCATCGGGCAGTCACACATATATTATTGTGTTATTATGTGTCTCCGAGTGTGTCCGAGTGTGTGAGTGGGTAACTTGTGCCAGCGGAGACTGACTTGTGGTTCAGTTCTGGTTGAACATGTAAACCCGAGTCCTGTCCGACTCTCCACGTGTTCTCGGGTGGTGAAATCTTGACAGTGAAACGAGTCGTTCGGCTAAAATGATCCTCGGATTCACGGACGTGTCCATGTGAGATTGTTTCCATCGTGACCAGTTTAAGAATGACATTCAATTATTGAACAGATATTTGAGGTTTCCAGAGATTTTAAAACGTCAGAAAAAGAAAACATCGATGAAACTGTCCTCCCGTCTCTGAGCGTCTGAAGACATTTCTAAAGACGATTGAAATCAGCAAAAAATAATGAAAAACAACGAAAGCCGGAACTTTAGATCTATGAATCCGAGGACTGAACCCCAAGACCTGATCAATAAAGTTTATTCAACCACAACACCTCAAACACAGACCAGCTAAGGGACAGCTGATCAATCAGCTGATCAATCAGCTTGATTAGCTGATTGATCAGCTGACCAATCAGCTGTGACCTCAAACTACCACCATCAAATTCAGCATAACTATCAGTGAGTCTGAGAAGAGGTGGACACTGACCTGGGGGACGGCTCAGGCTGGGCGTCCTTCCTGAAGACACAAAGACAGGCAGACAGAGACAGGGACAGAGAGAGACGGAGACAGACAGTTATAGTTATAGTTGTGAGGATTGAGACACCATAAAAAGTGAAAGAGGTTTGTAGCAGATCATTACAGCAGCACATACAGTACTACAAGTAGCAGTAGTGGTAGATGTAGTCGTAGTAGTAGTAGCAGTGGTGGTAATAGCAAAAATATTAATATTAGTATTACTAGTAGTGGTAGTGGTAGTATCAGTAGTCATAGTAGTATCAGTAGTAGTATCAGTAGTAGTATCAGTAGTAGTATCAGTAGTATCCCTAGTAGTAGTAGTATCAGTAGTAGTATCAGTAGTAGTATCAGTAGTATCCCTAGTCAGTAGTAGTATCAGTAGTAGTATCAGTAGTATCCCTAGTAGTAGTAGTATCAGTAGTAGTATATCAGTAGTATCCCTACAAGTATCAGTAGTACCCAGTAGTAGTAGTACAGTTTTAGTATCAGTAGTATCCCTAGTAGTAGTAGTATCAGTAGTAGTATCAGTAGTAGTAGTAGTATCAGTAGTAGTCAGTAGTAGTATCAGTAGTATCCCTAGTAGTAGTAGTATCAGTAGTAGTACAGTAGTATCCCTAGTAGTAGTAGTATCAGTAGTAGTATCAGTAGTAGTATCAGTAGTAGTGTAGACCTGAAGGAGAGTCCGGACTTGTTCTTGAGGTTCCTCAGCAGATCCAGCTGATTCAGAGGAGGAATCAACCTGTAACACACACACACACAGAGTCACACACACACACACACACACACACACACACACACACACACACAGAGTAAGGAGGATAAGTGGAGGACAGAAAGACAGAGGGAGGACAAGAGGAGGACAGGTGGACAGAGAGATAAGTGAAGGACAGGAGGACAAGTGGAGGACAGGTAAAAAGGAGGAATATTAGACAGAGGACAGGTAAAAAGGAGGAGTCTCACCTGTACATGGGGACAGACACCGTCCTCTCATAATAGTCCCAGGTGGAGGTCAGATCAGTCCGACTCAGGTTGGTGGCATAAACTCTCCACGCTGCCTGCAGGGACACAAAGGACAGAGGACAGAGGACAGACGCTAAAGGAGCAGGAAGGAAGCTGCCTGCAGGGACACAGAGGACAGAGAGAGGAGAGAGGAGAGGAGAGAGAGGAGAGAGAGAGAGAGGGGGGGAGAGGAGAGGAGAGAGAGAGAGAGGAGAGAGGAGGAGGAGGAGAGGAGAGGAGAGGAGAGGAGAGAGGAGAGAGAGAGAGAGAGGAGAGAGAGAGAGAGGACACAAGGAGAGGAGAGAGGAGAGGAGAGAGGAGAGGAGAGGAGAGAGAGAGGAGAGGAGGGAGAGAGAGAGGAGAGGAGGAGAGGAGGAGGAGAGAGAGAGGAGAGAGAGAGAGAGGAGAGGAGGAGAGAGAGAGAGAGAGAGAGAGAGGAGAGAGAGAGAGGAGAGAGAGAGAGAGAGGAGAGACAGGAGAGAGAGGAGAGGAGAGGAGAGGAGAGGAGAGGAGAGGAGAGGAGAGGAGAGAGAGAGGAGAGGAGAGAGAGGAGAGGAGGAGAGGAGAGAGGAGGAGACAGGAGAGAGGAGAGGAGAGGAGAGGAGAGGAGAGGAGAGGAGAGGAGAGGAGAGAGGAGAGGAGAGGAGAGAGAGGAGAGGAGAGGAGACAAAGGAGAGAGACAGAGAGGAGAGAGAGAGAGAGAGAGGAGAGGAGAGGAGAGGAGAGGAGAGGAGAGAGGAGGAGAGAGGAGAGGAGAGGAGAGGAGGAGAGAGGAGGAGAGAGGAGAGGAGACAAGGAGAGAGAAGAGGAGAGAAGAGGAGAGGAGAGGAGAGGAGGAGAGAGGAGAGGAGAGGAGAGAGAGAAGGTGCAGAAGCAGGAGGTGCTGACCTGGATGAGTCCAGCTGCTGGGTTTCTCCTCTTCTCAAAGTGTTTCTGTCGATGCTGCTCCTGAACCTTTAAAGCAAAACCTGACCACCCAGGATCCCCTGAGGACAGACAGGGACAAAGACAGGAGGACAGGAGGAAGGAGGAGGACAAGGAAGAGTGAGAAGGAGGAGCAGACGGAGGATGAGCTGTTTCAGACTCGTATCTACCAGCTGTTCTGAGTGACACCGCGATGACATCGTGTGATGACATCACGCGATGTCATCAGACTGACTCACGGCGGGCAGAGCGAAGAAGGACACTCCAATGAGCGTGAAGGTGGCGGCCAGCAGCCGTCCGTTCCACGTGATCGGAAACTTGTCTCCATAACCGATGGTCGTCAAGGTGATCTGACAGAGATGGACACAGACCATCAGATCCCTCAGAGGACAAATTCCTACCTGTGTCTCCTGAGACACGACGTCCTACCTTTTAGCTGAGACATGATGTCCGTCCTGTGTTCCCTGAGACATGGTGTCCTACCTGTGTCTCCTGAGACACGATGTCCTACCTGTCAGCTTAGACATGTCCCCTGGCAGTGTGTGGACTCACCAGTCCCCACCAGAGGGCGTCCGCGTACGTCTCAAACTGCTCGTTGTCCTCTTTCTCGGCCAGGTAAACCAGGAAGCTCGCCAGGATGAGACACAGGAAGCCAATGTACCACGCAGTGATCAGCTCCTGCAGGGGGACAGACATGGACACATGGTCCCACAGAGACATCATCACAGAGAGACACAGAGACAGAGTCCTGGACAGAGGGTGGGGGCAGACAGGTGATGGGGGACTGAGGGACAGATGGACAGGAAGAGGACAGGTGTGTCCCCGCTCACCTTGCTGTGGGCGTAGACCACAGAGCCCAGCAGTTTCCATGTCCCCCCCCTCCTGTCCATCCGGATCATCCTCAGGATCTGCAGGAACCGCAGAGACCTGATCGCAGAGGTGGCAAAGACGTTCCCCTGTGTCCCCGCCGCCAGGACCGAGATGGACGCTATCAGCACCATGATGTCTGCAGGGACACACAGACAGAGACAGAAAGAGATATCGACAGACACAGAGACAGACAGAGTAAGACAGAGAGAAAGTCACAGACAAAAAGAGACAGACAGAGAGACAGAGACAGGGACAGAAAGACAGACAGAGAGACAGAGAGACAGGGACAGACAGAAACAGAGACAGAGACAGACAGAGACAGTTAGTGTAATCAGTCTGTCCCAGTAAAAGTTTTGCAGTAAAAGTGAGTAAATTAGTAAAAATGTATCTGAAGTTTTACAAGTAAAAATACTCAGTGCAGAAAAATCAAAACAAAACACAAAAAACACAAAACTCACAAAAATAATAACATCCCCCAACTCCATAACAACAGCAACAGCAACAGCAACAGCAACAACAGCAACAACAACAGCAGCAACAGAAACAGCAACAACAACAGCAACAGCAACAGCAACAACAACAACAACAACAGCAACAACAACAGCAGCAACAGAAACAGCAACAACAACAGCAACAGCAACAGCAGGAAAAAGACCCCCAAACTCAAAACTTAAATAAATAAATCCCCCGAATAAATGTTTACCAGAATAGTTGTTGATAAATGTTCTGTCAATCAGCTGATTGATTAATCCGTTTGTTTGTGGGGATTTTTTGTTGTCGTATATAAACTGTTTGGTCTTTTATTTACAACAAACATCAGATTTTATAAACTCTTGTTATGTTTTTTATGTGAAAATCTGAATCTGAAGTTTCTGCAGCTGTCAAATAAACGCAGAGACATAAAAAGGACATTTCCCTCCAAGACGGACAGGAGACAGAATATAACAGGATAGGAAGACAAGGACAGGACATGTGTCTCAACAACGGATTTCACTACAGTACTCGAGTAAAAAGGGAAAGAAAAAGGTTTGTGTTGTTAAAGTCACCAGACTCATCGATGACACAGAGAGGTTTGTGTTGTTAAAGTCACCAGACTCACCGATGACACAGAGAGGTTTGTGTTGTTAAAGTCACCAGACTCACCGATGACACAGAGAGGTTTGTGTTGTTAAAGTCACCAGACACATCGATGACACAGAGAGATTTGTGTTGTTAAAGTCATCAGACTCACCAATGACACAGAAGGGTTTCCTGGCGAATTTGAGGCGTCCTCTCCAGCCTCTGTAGCGGCAGCAGCAGCAGCCTGCAGCCCAGATCCTCACCATGTACTCCACCCCAAACACCACGATAGTGACCACTTCCTGTCTCACACACACACGCACACGCACGCACGCACGCGCGCGCGCGCGCGCACACACACACACACACACACACACACACACACACACACACACACACACACACACACACACACACACACTCACACACACAGGTCAGAGCTGCTGGTGGGCGGAGTTTCGTCTCCTCGCAGTTCAGACTGGAACTCTGCGTTCACATGAAAATGGCCTGCTGGACGTTTTCAGCATTTAACCCTTTGTTAACCTGGATTGAAAACTGGTTTGATGTTAATGTTAAGAAAGAAAACGTGGGGGAAAAGGAAATGTAAATATAAGTATTTTTAATTTTCGGCACCTGTCTTTTTTTTTTTTACTTTTCTATTTTTGCTCATCTTCACATAATTTTCCTGCAACTTTTTACTGATTTCTTGCTCATGATTTCTCTTTGCTTTCTCATCATGTTTCTGAAATCTATACGCTCGAGTTTCGAAGCGTTACACAGACGAGTGGAGAAATATCTAAAAAACTAGAGAAACCTAAACAGAAGATTTGAAATCAAAGCACGAGTTTTTTGACGGTGCAGGATGGACCGGGAGAGGACAATCTTATTTTTATACTTTCTCAATAAACAATAAATCGCCAGCAGAAACAGACGGTCCGTCCGTCAGAGACTCAACACTTACAGAGAAATGAGAGAGAGAGAAAAAAGACGAAAAATCCATCAATCAGAATAAAAACATCAGCTGGTTGTCAGATTATTTTCTCTGAAGTGACAGACGGAGATTAACCCTTTCAAACACTGCGAGGACGACAGGAGCTCTGCGTCTTTACCAGGATGTAGAGAGCGTCCTCCGAACTCTTCTCGTACTCTTTGATGGTGGAGAACACAGACAGAACCAGACAGGAGAACACCAGCAGGAACCTGAGGAACCCAAACAGAACACAAAACACACACTCAGTCATCTCAGAGAGTCACAGAGAGTCACTGAAGTCACAGAGACACTGAAGTCACTGAGACACAGAGAGTCACAGAGTCACTGAAGTCACTGAGAGTCAC
>NC_056479.1:31492252-31512751 GCF_008729295.1 Plectropomus leopardus | reverse complement strand
TGTGCAGTCGTGTGTCAGCAGGGTGAAGAGCAGAGGACTGAGCACGCAGCCTTGTGGGGCCCCTGTGCTCAGGGTGATGCTGCTAGAGGTGTTGTTGCCAACACGCACAGCTTGTGGCCTCTGGCTGAGGAAGTCCAACAGCCAGTTGCAGAGGGAGGTGCTGAGGCCTAGTGTGTCTAGTTTGCAGATGAGTTGTTGTGGTATTATGGTGTTGAAAGCTGAGCTGAAGTCTATGAACAGCATTTGCACATATGAGTCTTTCTTGTCCAGGTGAGTGAGAGCTGGGTGGAGGGCAGAGCAAATTGCATCCTCCGTGGATCGTTTGGCTCTGTATGCGAACTGGAAGGGGTCCAGGGTGGGGGGGAGGGTGGATTTGATGTGTGACATGACTAGTCGCTCGAAGCACTTCATGATGATAGATGCATCGTACCAGGGTTTTACAAACATTATAATTCTCATATCCAACCCCACCTAATTATGAAAAATCTCAAAGTTGTGCAAAATTGCAGTTATAAAATTATCAGGGCACAGTCATTCTTACATTCTAAAACCAGTTTGGCCCCCTCTCACCCCCCAACATTCACAAATATGTGCAAAGTTACATTTAAAAAAAAAAAGCTGCACAATCGCAAATCTTGAACCTCACCCTCCGTGCACTAACTCACAAACTTGTACAGGTTTGCTGAGAACGTATCAATTGCTTTGTCAAACATGAAAAGGTTTGAAAGTTTGTACACCTTATTAGCTCTGTTGAAAGAGTATTCTACTGATTTATGGCCACAAAAGAAAAGGTGATTTCCCAGGGAAAGTCATGCATTTTGGAATACTGCACTCTCCCCTGGTAGCTGAAATTGAAGCGCACCGTTTATGCACTTATGGTTTTAGCTCTTTTCAGCTTTATTGCCCTGTATAAAACATTTGTAAATATGTTTGTTAATAAGTAATCAGATGTAACATGAAACATTACATTACTTTTGTGAAGTAATTAAAATAGTTATGTAACTCATTCCATTGTTATTATTACTAGGGATCTGTAACCTATTATATTTCTAAAGTAACCTTCCCAGCACTGACTGTGAGCTAGATTTTAGAACAAGTTTCCCCAGCAGTTATTCCTTTGTTGTGTCTGGTTTACCTTACAGGTCCCATTTGAACATCAACAGATCATGACTGGTTTGTGACATCAGTTATTGCTCAGGGTTTCCCACACATTCATTTATTTGTGGCGGGCCACCATAATCACAACATTTGCCATCACAAATAGACTTTTTATTCATGGTGCAGTGTGTACTTGGGGCAGAGACAGAGCAACAGAACTTCACTCACTGTGAAGGTACAACTTAACAGTTCATTGTGCTGGGTCCAAAAATTTACGTTCACTTACTCTGTAGCAGCTGCTCCTCTAAATACCTGACTAAAACTCAAATTGCTGCTGAGGGATAAAAATAACTCATGAAGAGTTTTACATATGCTGTGTACATGACCCACAAACGCATTCAAATTTAGAGAGGTGGTACAGAATGATGATAAAAAAGGGACACGCACACAAGTCAACTACTGCTAGGTATAGGAGGTATCATGGTATTACATCATACAAGGATATTTAGAAATCCTGATTGTGTGATATACCATCAAAAATACGGACTCTCATCTTTCTATTAACTTCAGCCTGGGCTATACTGAGGATGTTTGCATGCAGTGCGCATAAAGTGCCCTGGAGGTTCGCTGAGGCCACACTGCCTGCCTGGGAAGTGTGTGGTTCACATTGGCAGTATTTGTTGTTGCAGCACTGCTGCAGAGCTGCTTTGTCAACAACATGATCCTGCAAATGTTTTACATTATAATGCCTTGTGTCAATAACTGAAGGTATGCTGTCGAGAGAAACATTGTCAGAGGGCTTTTATTTTGAGACAGAAACAGGAAAGGTTGAGTAAAACAGATAAATTTGTATTTTCTCATGCATGTGACAGACATTGAGACTGTAGTAAAAGGTGGTATAGAGTCAATCCAACTATCAAAGACCATTTTCACTGTCTACTTTTGCTGAAAGGTTTGCGTTTTATGAAACGCAAATGGGCAAGACTCACCACACTGGCAGCGCAGCTCACACGGTCAGTTTGGCCATTAAAAAAAAACGCTGTTGTCTTGGTTTCGGTAAAAGAGAGAAACTTGAATTCAGAAGGTGTATGGTTGTGTAGCTCTGTAATAAGGAAAATAGGTGTAGGTTAACATCACTTTGTTGACATGTCATGAGTGTGTTGTGTATTGAGCAGACTGAAATTCCATGAAGGTATGAAAAGATAGATGCTGCCTAAGCCTGCCTACTGCCACACATAGATTCTAACTCTGTGGGAAACACTGTTGCCGATTGCCTGATGTCAGACAGAATTATCAGCTGGTTACACTCCATTTCCATCTTCAGAATCAGCCAACTCACTCAGTTGACTGGGCCGATTCAAAGGTCTGGAGCTAGGCAGTATTGCCAATAGAGTGCCCCGGGGATGACAATTTTTGAAGGCCAACCTGGAAGCTGATGTAGCCCTGGTTCCCATGTCACAAAAACCTATAGAATTTTTCCACTGGATTTTGGATCATTGCTGAAAATAAGCTCTGTGGTGAACACATGTTTATGACACTTACACGTTTTGTTCAGCAAGATCATCTTTACAAAGGAACACAAATTTCGCGATTCTTGAAGCCAAAATTTAATTGCCAGAGGTGAAAAGCTAAAATTAGGTCATAAATGAACTACACTACAGACTACAGCTACGTAAACATAGTTTTTTTTAGCCAGTTGTTAGTAACGTTATGATAAAGTCTTAACTTCTATACCACAGACCTTGATTCATAAATAAACCACTGACTTTGAGACAAGGAGGTGCTGAAATGTTAACTAATTTCTGGGTTTTAGTACTCGTTCTTTGAAAGAAATTTCTTACATACAGTATAGCATTTGTGGTTTTTTCTTTGTTTCGTCCCAAACTTAACTAATTTGTCCTAACTTAGACCTTCCAACACCTCTCATCGAGGAACTTCTTCCTTACCTGACTGTCTGTCAGCTTGATGAGCTCCAGCCTCCCCTAAACCAGAGAGGTAAGAACTGGAGTTGAAGTGCAAAGATGGTGTTTTTTAGTTTTTCTCTGTTCATAGAAATAGTACACGCGTTTTTATTTTTGTTTTTATTTGTCCTTTTTGTTTACCTCATCTCAGGGATATCAACTTACTCTGGGTGGACTGCAATACTACAGGACCTGAAAGGACCCCACCAAGTATGTGCAATGTCTTCTTTAACCCTTTGAGACCTGAGAAAATTGACTTGATCTCAATCAAAAATAAAGGCAAATGAGCAACTTAAGAAAAAAAATAAACAAAAACTAGCATTTTTTTTAAGTACAGGACAACTACCTGAAATTTAGAAAATAAAATGAAACAAAGTAAAAGGAAAAACAACCAAACAAGCAAACAAAAAAACAGCAACAACAAGGAAATGACCCCCAAAAATGTGCTTAAAATAATGATGCACAGAAGTTATGTTAGTTATGCAAAATAATTTTAAATATATCATCATGACAGTTATAAATATAGTTTGTAGTTTGGACATTTTCCCTTGGGTTCTTTAAAAATTATTTTCCAAAAATAACATTGCTTTTTTTTCTTATGTTTTCAAAAGAAAGCAAACCATTTGCCTAGATTTTGAAAGTTTTAATACTTGTGAAGGTGTCGCAGCACAAGAAAAGTGACGTCGATCCAGGTTTTCAAGGGTTAACAATGAACAATCTCACATGGTAACATCTAGAACCCAGATGTGATGTGTTTTCTGTGTTACTTTTCAGGCTCTAGACTTCCGCACAGAAGAAGAGGCCAAACACGAAGTTATGAGATTGCTTTTTACTTTTATATTCAGTGGCAACAGAAATTCCTATGTCACCAGAAACATCAAACATTTAAACACCCTATCCTTCCTGCTGGCTGCAGCTAAATGTATCAGACATTTTTCACTAGATATGCCAGGTAAAAGGTTAACTGGTGAGCAGCAGCCTCTGCTGAACGTCTTAGAAAGACATATCTGGAGTATTGGTGTATCACACGACATTAATCTGTCAAAAAGGAAGACTCAGACTACACTGTATGTACTCCACCGCCTTCTGGACCACGGGGTGGCTAAAAAGATTGTTTTAAACACAGAGAGTCCTGCAGTCCTGGCCTGGCTCCTACATGGTAGGGGATCTCAGTATGTCAGCCCCGAGCTGAAGGACAGAATGCACAGCAAAAAGAGAAGCTGTATTTCACAAGCTGCTTCAGCCAGTTCAGACGGAGTCAGCTGCAGTCCAGGTCTTGGGACAAGGGCTTCACAAGATCACAAGGATCAAGTCACTCCCTGCAAACGCACAAAGCTGGACTCAGTGTCTCTACAGGAGGAGGAATCTGAAAAAGCAAACTTCACTGTGGACCCGCAGGTTCTCTGCCAAATCCTCAGTCCATGTGACGAGTCCTCAGCAGTGGCTTGCCCATGGGGACAGATTGAATGTTTGGAGATCAGACAGTGTGGCTCCAACATCCTCCGTGTGCTGATCGCTGCCCTGCCCACATTCTTCTGCCTTCGCTCTCTAAGTCTTCACAGCTTCTGTAAGTTTGCTAATTAATGTGTTATAAGTACAGGGGTGGGGGTGCTAAGGGTTGTTATGGCGTTAGTGCCATGTATTGGTGCTTCCACTCTTTCAGCAAGATTTTCAAATTGAAGTCTATGACATTCATGTAGCACTGGCAACAATTGGAGGTGCCCTGTGTGTATCCTTAAAGGTGAGGTGTGTAAAATTTAGCGGGATTTGGTGGCATCTAGCCGTGAATTGCAGATTACAATTATTTTAAACTTCTCATGGCTGAAATTCCTTCAGTTTTGATTATTCAGGGTTTTTTATTGGGAGCCGAATTATCCACCGAGGTCTCTTCCTCTCCAGAACAAAGAGACCAGGCGATTGAAACAGCTAAAAACACTGAAAAAAGCAGTTTCATGTGATAAATCAGTGAATCTCTGATGCAGTTTGGCATCTTGGGGACAGGCTGCTGCTGCTCACCCCTTTTCTCTCATAAGTTAATGTGTGCTCAATTTTTCTGATACAGACATTCAAGAGATTTTTTACTGTGAGCTGAATTCTAAAGAGGTCTCCTCCTTTCTAAAACAAAGAGACCCAGAGATTTTAACGGATAAAAATCCGAATAAAGCAGTTTCAGCTTAAAAATCCATGTATTTCTGACGGCTAGTTCAACACATGCTAATCTGAAGTCACCTTTTTTCTCCTTTAACTTAAAATCCAGAAGTTCAGGGGGCGGACACGAAAACAGACACGAAACATGGCGGTGCAATATGTCAATCTCAATAAACTAGGAACTGCTTCCTTTGTGAATATTAACAGCTTATTCTAAGGTAACGAGAACACTGATTCTTATTTTTAGCTGGTTATGCACTAAAGTAAACATACTTAATATATCATATTCCATCTCTGCCAATATGTCCCCCTAAATCTTATGCAGTGGTCCTTTAAAGGTCTAAAAAAAAGCTGTTAAATACCTTTTACTTTTACACAAAACTCTTGCAAAGCTTATTTTTTAAGTGTTTTGAATCCAGCATTGTTTCCATCCATGTTTACTGGCTTGCAGACTTCTTCCTCACTGCCTCTGGGGACACTTAGCACATAGCTTCCTGCAGATGAATAGCATGAACGCATTAGCAGGAATGTAAAGGTGTCCGCTTTGGGCATTTGCAAGTGCATAAGGCAAACAAAACGGCAACCACAAAAAACTGTAGACAGTATTGTTGTATTGAATCCATTCATTCACTTAACAAAACTGAGATAGAGGATTATTTCACATTCAGAGAATAGTTTAATCACTGGACAACACATTTGGACTGACTATTTATGTGTGAGTTTTGCGTGTAGCGACCTTCAGGGACTCAGATGTGTTGGGCCTGGCCAGAGCTCTGCAGCAGCTGACTGAGAGCTCCCGTAGCTCTCTCACTGACCTGAGCATTGGCATCCTGCCTTACAACAACCTCGTAGAGATCCTGCTGGATTCAAGCCCCAACTTGACTTCCCTGTATGTGGAGATCGAGACATTTATGTGGGGGCCAACCTACTTCATACATCATCCCAGGCCTGCGGAGTCTGACGTGTCAGGTACTGTGAAACTTCTGCCAAAGTGATCTAAGGGTTCGTACACATGCTGCATCTTTAACTGCCTGAGGTCAGGCTCTGGGTTCTGATTTTGTCAAGCTTTCATGACTGCGGAGGTAGGTTGCGTCTGAGGTTGCTAAGTGGCCATTACCAGCACTGTATAACAGTCCTCTTACCAGCAACTTTGGGTGTAGAGCTGAACTTCTTCCAGGCAGTGTTTCTAAAGTGTGTATTGGGCCGAGAATAATGTCAGTGAGACAGATGTAAAGCCCTGTGTAGCCCTGCATTAGGTAATCAACATCTTCATATTTGCCACAGACTGATATTCACAAAAGAAGAGAGAGATATCTGCTGGCTATGATTGGTTGTTCCTGGTCACATGACATGTGGCACGCACTGCTGCTTTCCAATAGTTAAACTCTGTTCATTTTAGAGGGCAGATGTCACACCTTGAAAACTGGTGCCCTGGAACACTTACACGTTGTTACAGCATAGCTGTAGCTTATGAATGCACCAGCTGCGCATCTACATTGAAAGCTATGTATTTGAGGAGCAAAAAAACGTGGCATGTGTATGGGCCCTGACACTTAAAGTGAGCAGGATTGTAAATATACTATACCTGTTAAAACACAAGACAAGTGCTGAACCAGTCCAGTGCTAGTGGTTAGGGGAAGAGGAACCTCAGTGTCACAGAGAGGTTGAAACAGAATGACTTCAACAACATGCCCTCCAAACAAAAAGTACAGTACCTCAAAACTTAATCTTTCATTTCAAATAGTCATAATGTCAGTAAACCTGTGTGGAGGGGGCCAAGGTCTCGAGACTTGTACAGAGCTGCTCAGTAATAGTCAAAATTACATGCAGATTCGTAGGGCTGAAACACATTCCCAAACTTCATCCCAGTTAATCCCAGAGCTGTATGTCATTTTTCTGATAGTACCAACTACTTGTTCCATTCCAAGACGGTTGAAAAGCCTCAAGATGCCATGTTTCTATTGAGCAACATTTGGTTTATGCATCTTCCAATTTTGTAATATCGTTCTTTTAGCAGCCAAAAGACATTTTCCTGTCTTTTTTTTTTACCTTAGCCGTGCAGCCTTTACCTTAGCAAACAAAGAGCAAGACAAGGAGTGAGGTCAGTATTCATTATTAATGAAACTGAACTCAACACTTCTGTCCAAAAGGACATTAGAACAACACCTGTTTTAAAATAAACTCAGCAACATTCCATATTAAATAAATGCCTACATTTTATTACTGATATTATTGAGGTCTGCTGCTAAATTTTGTGTCAGGTTTCACTCTTTAGAATTCGGACTTAATAAATCAGCTGTTCTAAAATGTGTAAACTGCATTGTTAAGGCAGAGGAGCGGAGCATTAACATGTTGTTCATTCACTTTCCATGGAGCTAAAATCAATACATAATTATGTTATATGTGTGTTAATGGGTCAAAAGAAATCTTAAATCATCTTTCATAAGGAGCAGATGTTCACCGTAAGCCATCTCGGGCTCTGTTAAATTTAACAATGTTTTAGCAAGGCAAGCTAATTTCTAACTTGTTGGTTAAAAAGGAAAACAGTCAATGCTTTGACATGGTTGTCACAGAGTGCAGAAGTATGACCATGTTATTCTTTCTTAGATGTAACATTTGGTGTGTTCCAAATGTTCTGAGGAAAGAGGATTAGCAAACCATTGCCATATTTAAAAGCCTGTTTTGGTTCAGCTGCAGAAGTGGCATCTATAATTCACCAAAGGTATAATGTGGGCTAGGAATAAGGTGGACAGGATTGAGACCAGAGTTGTATTAAACATGCATTATTTGGGTTGTATCCACATGGTTGAATGCACTTATTTCAAGACACTTTGGACAAAAACATCAGCTAAATGAATATAATATAATGTAAACCTAAAATGTCCCTTTTCAAGAATTTTGTTTAAAATGAATCCATACAGCAGAATGATAGTGACTTCTAAATACTGAGTCAAGTAATACTATAGCAGTCTGATGTATAAATGTTTCCTTTCTCCGGGCAGAGCTGCCCCTGGAGAAGCTGGCACTCAAAGTAACTGAGGTCCAAAGAGATCTGTGCTACGTGACATCTGTGCTGAGACGCTCGCCATATCTCACCTCATTTCACGCAGTCGGGATAAGATTACCAATTGGCTCCTCTCAAAGCCAACTCCTCAGCACTCTCTCAGGTAAGTGTCACATCACTGTCAGGGCATCACCACAGTTCAAACATTTTTTTCTTATCTGTAGATACAGATATATCAACAACAAGCTTCTATCTGTCTGCCCCGCCCTTATATCATCCTGGCTGATTTATCTGTCCAACTCTAATAAATCCAATATACTTTAGAGTCAAATCGCTTTTTGAGGAGTCTCAACTTGGAGGACATGAACCTGTCTGATTGTCTTCCTAACATCCTCGAGCTGCTGAGAGACTGCAAGTTGGAAGGTAGGTAGTTGGAGGAGAATGACTCATGACTGTGAACACCTGGTAATAGTCTTTACCAAAATGTTAACTTGAATCCAACAGGGAGGAAGAAGCACTACTCACACTGCATGCAATGTTAGCATCTTGTTTTGTAGTGCACAGATATGGACGGTGACTGCATACACAGGCCTCAGATTGTTACATGACTGTGTTTGTGCAAGTCCACGGCTTTGCACATCTGTCCTGAAATATTGAGGCACCTTTTTAGTTCATAGAACAGGGTTTAAGTGGAGCCTTAAAAAGTTTTAAAAGGCGTTGAGTTAATGAATAAAAATATAAGGCCTTAATTGGTATAAGATTGACTGAAAATAATCTTTCAAAAGTCTTAAAAATGCTCAGATATGGGAAGTAGGATTTTATGAATAGTTTTTTTTCTGAAGTTTTATAGTGAATTCTAAAAATATTTGGTAACATCTATTTTTTTGTAAAATAATTTCATAAATTCCTCTTCTTAAACTCGCCATGATGAGAATTCAAGCAGTAAAATTTCACATGCCAAAGTGAAAAAACACAAAATTACCAAGGAAGCTGGCCAGAAATGCAAGATGTTTTCTTACAAATCTTACAAATCCTTAAATCTACCTTGCCTTAAGCTGCAGGAACATTATAAATGTTGCAGATGACAAGCTCTGACTGAGTTTTCTGCATCCTGCACACCTCCAAAAGGTCTTCAAGATAAACATCTTCAGGCTTATTAATGCTCCCTTTACATACAAAAAAAGATCCATCCGTTTCAAACGTTTTAAACTGCTCCACACATCCATGCGTCCTTCATGATGGCACCATAGCGCGGACTCAAGTTTTACACAACAAAGGAGGCGACAGGTTGTTATATTGTACCTTTAAATGGAGAATTATTTTCTCTTATTTCAGTATATATCATCAAATATCATGATATTATTATTTCATTCTGTTCTGCCATTATTTGAATGTCTTCATCTCCTCCTACTGTCATATCTCCCTTGAACCATGCTTAACTGCCTCCCTGATCTCCTGTGGTGCTACTCCACCTGCCCCCCCAACACAATCGGCATTCACACCCAGGATAAATGAATCTGCAGTTGTCATGGGTTTTTATAGCCTCAGGCTCAGATTGGCATTGATGAAAACACAACATCCAGGTAAACGTGCCGATTTCAGCCTCTTAACTGGCGAGATGCAATGACGCACCGCCATTAATTACCGACTTTCTCCTCCTTAGCAGCGCTAAAAAACAACCCAAATTAGTCTGCACTGAGTTTGAAGGACAGACTGAAGGGAAGTATCCACTAGGGCTGCAACTACCGATTATTTTGAAAATCAATTAATCGGTCTTTTTTTTTTTTTTTTAGATTAATTGATGAATCAGATAAAAAAAAAAAAATAGAAATAATAATAAGCATTTTTTTCTCCCATCACTTTGCTGAAAAAGCAGATTTTTATTGACAACAGTGCAAAAAGTGCAGTGCATAAACAGGCAGTTGCTTGAACATCCCTGAGTTGTCAAAATAACATTGAATTGTAAATAATAAATAACTACAACATCAAATATGAAACAATTCAAAAACTAAATGTTGACAGCTTTTACAACATACCGTTATGTTTCCTTACTTTAAAACTGAACATACATCGTTTTTTGTCACACTGCGTGTCAGGAGTGCGTTAGGAGCATGTGAGCAGCGTCGAGTATTTTGTTTTTTTATTTTTGGAGCCCATGTTATCAAGTTAGAGCGTGCACACTGGCCACCTGAGCAGAGCTTGTCAGGAGCATCTCTGCTGCGTGTCAGCTGCAGCACATCTAGAGAAACGGTGGCTTGCCGATTATTTTCACGTGACGCGTGCGTTTGTCAGCAGGAATAGAGAGTGAATATGTGTTTTGATGATTATATTGACTCTATACCACTTTTTACTGCAGTTTAAAAGTCTCTCTCTGTCACAGAAATGAGGAAATACAAAGACGGCTGTTTTACTCCAATTTCCCTGCTTCCCTTTCAAAACAAAAGCCCTCTGACAGCGTCTCCGTGGACAGAATCCCATCAGTTGCTGATAAAAGGCATTTTATTTTGAAACTTTTACAGGACCTTGTTGTCGGCTGTGCAGGTGCTTGCACGACTTCATAAATGAGTGGGTGTGTGCTTATAAATGTGGAAATACAGCACTAATATCTGCAGGCCATGACGCAGCAGCGACATTGCAACAATCCTGCAAGTGTGAACACCACAAGCATGAAACACGCTGCAGTTCAGGGAGGCTGAAGTCACACACAGCTGACTCGCACTATGCGAAAGGGCCCGCTTTCATTTTAGATGCTGCGTCATAACCGTCGTGCTCCCGTGACATGACATGTCACTTCTGCATATTTTGCAGCTAAAACACTTCCTTGTTTTGAATAACATGAAGCGCTCCCAAACTTATGAAGTTTCCGAGTGAAACGTTCTCTCTGCTTCCACATCTTCAAAACACCGGCTTCTCCGGTCTGAATGTGATGTTAACAGTCCCGCAACACAGCCAGTGACGTAATAATCGAATTGATAATTTTATTCGTTGCCAAAACATTTAATAATCCATTATAATTTATTTTATCGATGCGTTGTTGCAGCCCTAATATAAAGTGCTTACAGACCTCCAACCATGCTGCTCTGTACTCTTTAACTGTTTTCCTGCTTGCATGTGACGTTGAATGGACACACCAAAGCAACTCACACACACACACACACACACACATACATACTTGCCTGCTGCAGTGCCATGTACACAGCTCTTCTCTCTGGGCAATGGGAAAGCAGTCTATAACCTACTTTTAGTGGGTTTACCAATGTTTGAAAAACCTGCATGATGAACATGCTAATTTTGTTGGGAAATGGGTATAATTAAGGATATACAGTCTTGAGTAAGTGCATAGGTGAGTTTTTTTTTTTTTTTTCAAGTTGGGAGGTCTGAAAGTGACTTCACCAAGTTGTGTCTTTTGTACTGACTGAGCCAAATACAGAGTGGAAGTCTTGACCCTTTTTACTCTCTCAACTTAAGAGCTGTGGCTTAAAGACTGCCGCCTTCTGGAGAGGTTGAGCAGCAAAGAGGAGAGTTTGCAGAAGCTGGTGGCTGCTCTGAAGATGGTGCCTTCTCTCCAGTTACTCAGCCTGGCTCAGAATCGCCTAGGTAAGCACATCTTTCACATTTATACACTGTGTACAAGTATGTATAGCCTCATCTTTGTCTGCAACTGAGCAAAGATACCAGGTTTAAACTGAATGAAAAGACATTAAAAAAAGCTGTCTAGCTTTGAAATGATGATTTCTTATTTAAATGTTAACATTATGAATGAAAATGTAAACCTTTTTTGTACAGCCCTACTTGTGTTTGTGTTATTGTTGTATCTCTAGGCAGGCAAGGCAAGGCAAGGCAAGGCAAGGCAAGGCAAGGCAGCTTTATTTGTATAGCACATTTCATACACAGGGCAATTCACAGTGCTTTACAGAGTAAAAAAAAAACATAATAAAAGATACAGATTTACAATAAAAGAGAAAGAGATAAGATAAACAAGTTGAACAATTACTAAATTACCACTATTAATACTATATTACTAAAAAAAATAGTGTAGACAAGAGGTGCAAAGATAAAAAGATAATTTAAAATGATTTAAAATCAAATTTAAAAAATGAATTGGTAGTCAGCAGGTGGAGTAGGCAGTCTGAAAAAGGAGTGTTTTTAGCTTTGCCTTAAAAGTGATCAGAGTCTGGGCCTGACAAACCTCATCCAGGAGGTTATTCCAGGTTTGTGCTGCATAATAACAAAATGCTGCTTCACCATGTGTAGTTCTGACTCTTTGGACGCTCAGTAGGCTGGCCCCTGATGTTCTGAGGGTCCTTGAAGGTTCATATGACACAAGCATGTCAGAGATATATTTTGGTGCTGGGCCACAGATTGATTTGTAGACAAGCAGTGAGATTTTAAAGTCAATTCTCTCAGTGGCAGGTAGCCAGTGTAAGGATTTTAGGACTGAAGCAATGTCGTCATATTTCCTAGCTTTTATCAGGACTCTCGCAGCATTCTTAATAAGCTGAAGTTGCCGAACAGCTTGTTTTGAAAGGCCTACAAACAGACCGTTGCAGTAATCTAACCTACTAGAAATAAAGCCATGGGTGAGACTTTCAAGATCTTGCTGTGACATTATTCCTATGACTCTGGAAATGTTTTTAAAAAATAGTAAGCAAATGAAGTTACTGATTTGATGTTATGTGACTGTGGAAATTTAAATCAGAGTCCAGGATAACCCTAAGTTTTTTGCTTGACTGTGAGTTATGAGAGAGAGGGATTCAAGGTGAGAGCGGACACTCTGCCTTTCTTTCCGTGGCCCAAAGACAATATTTGTCTGAGTCTCTGAGTTGGAGAAAGTTTTTTGCATCCAATCATTGATTTGCTCAGTACAGTGACACAGATGTTCTACAGGTTCATAATCACCTGGAGAAAGTGATATGTATATCTGTGTGTCATCTGCATAATTGTGGTAAACTACTTTGTTATTTTGCATAATCTTGCCTAATGGAAGCATATAGAGATTAAACAAGAGGGGTCCCAAAATGGACCCCTGTGGGACCCCACATATCATAGTCATCCTCTCTGACTTACAGTTTCCTATTGAGACAAAGTACTTCCTGTCATGAAGATATGACTTGAACCATTTAAGGACAGTGCCAGAGAGTCCGACCCAGTTTTCTAGTCTTTCTAATAAAATTGTGTGGTCCACTGTGTCAAAGGCAGCACTTAGATCCAGGAGCACTAAAATAGAGACTTTGCCGGTGTTAAGGTGGATGTAATTTATTTCTTTTATGAGTGCAGTCTCAGTGCTGTGATGGGTCCGCAAATCTGACTGAAAGTTATCATAGCAATTGTTTAGTTTTAAAAAGCTGCTAAGTTGCTGGTGGACAACTTTTTCAATAACTTTATTGAAAAACGGTAAGTTTGAAATCGGCTGATAGTTGTTCAGTACAGTGGCATCCAGGCTGCTCTTCTTTAGGAGAGGCTTGATGACTGCAGTTTTCAAAGCATTTGGAAAAGTGCCAGATTGGAGAGACAGATTAACTATAAGAGTGAGTTGTTTTACCAGACTGCTCAGAACAGTTTTGAAGAAGTTAGTGGGTAAAACATCAAGGCAGCAGGTGGAGGAACTGAGACTGGAGATAATTTCTTCCAGTGATTTGTCACCAAATGCTTTAAATTGTTCCATACTTAGTAAGTTACCTTGGGAAGCCTGCAGTGATGGCACATTATTCCTTGGCATTGAATAGTTAATTGCAAGTCTGATGCCTTGAACCTTGCTATTAAAAAAGTCTGCAAATTCATTACATTTGCTCGAGCAAACTAGTTCTGGAGATATTGAAACAGGAGGGTTAGTAAATCTGTCCATGGTAGCAAATAACACACGTGAATTGTTATTGTTTCTGTTGATGATCTCAGAGAAAAATGACTGCGTTGGACTTCTCAAGGTCAAATTATAAGTGCGTACGTTTTCTTTATAGATTTCAAAATGAACGTGAAGCTTTGACTTATGCCATTTTCGTTCTGCTTTCAGGCACTGCCTTTTTTGGACCGTTACAGAAGGAGTGTTTTTCCACGATGCCTTTTGTCTTTTACTTATAAATTTCACCTTAACAGAAGCAATGGCGTCAATTACATTTGCAATTTCAGAAGTGCAGGAGTTCAAGAGATCATCAACATGGTTTGATATTGTGTCAGTTTTAAATTTGATGAATTCCATGAAAAGTGTTCTGGTATTCTCACTGAAGTATCTTTTTTCAACATTTGTTGATCCGTGAACAGTTTTAAGAGTTACTGACGGATCAAAAAATATACAGAAATGGTCTGACAGAGCAACATCCAGCACAGTGACATCTGAAATATTAACACCTTTAGTGATGACTAGATCTAGAGTGTGTCCTCTATTGTGGGTCGGCTCTCTCACATGTTGACAAAGATCAAATGTTTCTAGTTTTGCAGAAAGTTGTGTGGCATTTTTCTCACAGACATAATCCATGTGTATATTAAAATCCCTTGTGATGAATACACAGTCAAATTCTGTGCAAATAATTGAAAGCATCTCAGTAAAATCATCAAGAAAATTTGGAGAGCATTTTCGTGGCCTGTATCACTGTATATAATATACATGGGGAGAATTTTACTTCCATTTTAAATGACATATATTCAAAAGATACAAACTCACCAAATGACAGCTTCTTACAAAGAAATCTGTCCCTGAAAAGGGCACAGACACCACCTCCTTTTTTGTTCTGTCATGCTTCAAACTCAAAATTAAAATTTGCTGGGGTGGATCCAATATGAGCAGCATTTCCATTTTTGTTGTCCAACCAAATCTCAGTTAAAAACATAAAATCAAGCTTATAAGAGGTTATAATATCATTGATTTAAAAGTAATTTATTACTCAAGGGTCTGATATTAAGTACAGCTAGTTTCAAGTTTGTTGGAGCAGGGCCTGAGATACTCTGCTGACAGGGAATTGGAATCAGTTTTTAGGATTGGAGGATCTTACTGTCACCCTCTTATCTATCCTTTGCCTTGAGACTGGAGTGATTCATGTTTATTCTCTATCCGGGCCTCAGATTGCTAAATGACAGATAATGAGGAACACTTCTGGAACAGTAGAGGTCCAGGGTGTCCTAGTGGCTCCACACAGTGATAGCAGATGATCTTGTGCTGCCTAAGGCCTGTCAAAGATTATCCTCCAAATGATTTAATTGTTCTAGGGAACCTCCTTGAATGCATTGGAGTTTGTGACAAAAAGGAAAAAAATAGGAAAAATAAAAGCTAAGCAGAGAGCAAGCAAGAGGAGCGTCTGCACTGTAGCGAAGCAGGAAGTAGATTTTTGACTAATCATGACTGGTTTCAAAAGCAAATGTTTCAGCTGATTATTAATATTACTGTGTGTGTCAACAGCCAGGAACGTGTTTGTGCTGGCAGAGCTTTTCTCAGGATCCTCACCGAGCTCATTGAAACATCTGGACATCAGGTAAGAGCTGCAGACAGCAGCAGGATGCAGCCTCAGGCCTCAGCACTTCTCTGGTGGTCAGGATTACAAGGCTCACTTATTAGCTCAGGTTCCACTGGATCAGATACTATTTTAGTTTTCAACATCAGCATGTCATTTCCAGGTCAGCTAGGTTAAAGTAAAGAGCCGGCACATGGACTCCTTTCCTGACCACCATGTTAAAATCCTTCACATGTCGATGAGGGTTAAGATATCAGCAAGACCACTGTGTGTCAGGTCAGAAGTCCTGTTTCAAAACTGGCACCATGATGTGCAATACTGCACCTGCCCCGCCATCCACATATAAAAGGACAAATGGGACATATTAGTTCCTCAACCCCACCCAAAACCACATTCCTACAATAACCAGGCACTTTTCAAATAATTTTGTTCAGCCAGGGCAATCCTGCATTTGTGAACAGGGCATGACGGCAACCTCACAGAACTGCATTGTCAACAACACAGTCCTGCAAATGTTTCACAATAAAGACCCTGGGGCAAACAACTGATGGGAACAGAAACAGGAAAGGGTTAGTAAAACAGATATATTTGTATTTCATGTCATTTACAGATGAAAGCATTGATACTATAGTGAAAGGTGGTATAGAGTCAATATTATATACTATCAACAGTCCATGTTCATCGTCTATTTTTGCTGAAAACCATGCACATTGTTTGACAAAAAACTGTCGAAACTGTTTCTGTAGATCTCCCGCAGCTGAGCAGTGCTGCTCAGCTGCGGCAGTGTTTTTTGTTTTTTCATTTTATCATGCGTTTCATGTGCTGTGTTTCATCCTGAACAGTTCCAACTTCATTCACCCTGCTGAACTGCTGGAGTTCGCTGAGAGACTGAGGACACATCATCCAGCAGACCGCTTGACCCTTGACCTGAGAAGAAATCTCGGAGACCGAGATCCCGACACCTGGAACACTGCATTGAAGATGCTCCAGCCATTCTGTGTTCTGCTGGTTAATGGATGGAATTCCACCAACACAATGGCGGACTACATCAGCAACATGTGAACTCCCTGTGGGAGTGAAAGGTGGCTGTGAAAAGGTAGCACTTAATGTAAAGTTTGTATTTTTCTCTTTGACAGAAGAATGACTGTGTTCAGTTTGAGCTGCAGATTCCAAAGTCAAGCTTTTATTGTGTTTTCAGATCTTTCTTGACTCACACCTGCAGCATCAGTCACCTCTCCACTGTCCATAAGCTGCAGTGTGTGTGTACGCACTGTTTTGAGCAGTCAGATGGAGAGCAGAGAAGTGTATCAATCTGGTTTTACAAGTTCTTCTAGAAATGCATCTTTCTGTTAAAATTACAGTTATGGTAGGACATACATGATTTTACTTTGTCATTAGCTGTGTGACATATTTCATCGGCTCCATTTATGTGACATTTATTTAATGCAACATTTAATATGTTCTCTTGTATCAGAGAACACAAAATAAACAAGTATCCTGTTAGTTTGACATTTGAATCGTTTATTAAACCAACGGCCATTACACTTCCAGAGTCGTCCCTCGGACAGAGTGTGAGTGACAGTGGACATTAAGGAACAACTGAAAAACCTGGAGGATTGACGTCAAGGTGAAGAGCAGTTTCACAGCAGCTATCTCACACCTCCTCTTCATTGTCTTTTTTTTACATTAGACGAACAGCATCGACACCGACTACCAAATCATCATTAGTAGGAACCAAGTAGAAAAAACAATCAGAAAAACAGATTAAAAGAGCTTAATCTTTTTCTTAGTGGATTTTTTAAAGCTAAATACTGTAACACTTATGTTCTGTAAATTCAGTTTGTTTTCCTCGTATATTCTCATATTTTAGTAAATTCAAGTCATAGAGAGTGAAGACCCTATGTCTGCATGCTAATCAGTTGATTTGTGGGGTCTATCTACAACCATCTCTCACAGAAAACAAAGACACTCTCACAAACACACACCACTTACACACTCATACACACTGCCGTGACAGTTCAGCCCGGCCAGGCTTTCATGTACTGTGATTTTACAGGAAATCAAGTGAAAACTGTTGGCCTGATCCATACCTCATTGAGAGGTCAAGTGTCAAATGAGGGACAAGTTTGTTCTGGTGTGGTTTTCTTGTAAGCATGTATGTATGTTTATTTAAAAAGGGACAGTGTCCAAACAACATGAACCTTACAGAGTAAAAACATGAAGGGGTGTCATGTACTGGGTTTTATCTCATTCAGATTTTCCATCCAGGGCAGGTAGATGACTTTAACTCAACTTTGTGCCCTTTTTCAATTTTCTCTTAGATTTAACCCTATAAAAACCGGGATCGACATCAGTTTTCTTGTGCTGTGTTCAGCCACCGTTTACGTGTTCAAATATTTAAACCTTTGGGCCCTGAGCATATTGGTTTGACTTGTTTCCAGAACATGGTGAAAAAAGGCAAGAAATTAGTAGATTTAGCAAATTATCTGGAAAATGTCAAGAAAACTGTGTTCATAATTCTGTTATTATTATTAACCCTAATATTATTTTAAGCACTTTTTAAAGCTTTTTTCTTATTGGTTTTTGTTAATTTACTTTCCTTTATTTCTTCTAGTTTCATAAGTAATTTTCTTTCTACTTTTTACTAATTTCTCACTATTCTGGGGGTAATTTCTTCTTAAATTACTCATTGCTTTATTCCCATGTTTTTAAAAGAAATCAAGCCAATTTGCCACTTTCAAATGATAAAAACTGCTACAAAATCTATCATGTTGACAGTTGCAGATGGCATAGGATGGCCTGTTCAATGTTAGCTTCCTGTCCTCAGATAGTTTACTTACTTGCTAGTGCAGTTTACACATTGCATCTTGTTAGTTAGCAGGAGGTCACCTGCTTTCTGTGTAGAGCTTGGACACTGTTTAAACCTGGCAACCCCAATGATACTCCTTTTCCACCAAATCAGCTCTGGTTCCTGAATCCATTTCGTTCAGGATTCTTTGAACCTTCATGCTATCTGGTGAGTCAGTTTCCACCAGTTTTGATCAGAACAATTGTAATCAAGGATGTGTGATCAATGGAGGCTGTTGCATACTGCACTCCTCAAAGTAAACAGTAGCAGTAAGATGGCAGATCACACTGTTTACCTGCATGTTTTTGCAGGTATTTGGTTTTATCCCAAAACAAATATGGGCCAACTATCAGTCAGTACGTTTCTATGCACAGTGAAGTGGAGCTACAGTTATAGCTCGATGGGGCCATTTAGTTGGACCACTGTCCTTGTCCCAGTATACAAGCACTGGGGGAGCATCCATTTATTGATAAAGTATGTGCGACTCCTCCACATCAGGTGCAGAGATGCTCCCTTTCAGCTAGTTTCTATTGGACCTACTTCCTGTTGACCTATTACATCACATATCAAACAAGTTGTTGATAGCTTTGTCTAGTTTTGTTCTCTTCCCTTCTTCTTCTTTTGTTTTTGTCGTCTTTCTTCTATAAATGTATGCTGTTTGACCTCTAGGTCAAAACCCGGCACAGTGATTATGGAGTATGTGCAGTTCAGGGCCAGTTGAGGTGTATACATGACAGAGTAAATCAACCTCCAACTGAATCAACTCCCAAATTATCTGTGTGTGTGTGTTACTCTGACTCCAAGAAACTCTACTTGGTACAATTTCAGTAGCACTAACATGTTTACATGTATTTTAAAAGTCCAGATTTAGTCGGACTAAAAATAATTTCACTGAACGAGCATACTGAATGATACCACTGCATGCTCTTTTTTTTTCTCACTGAAAATCTCTTATTATTGTCCTCTCCATCCTGTTGTTCCAACCTGCTGAATATGACACATGCACTGATGTCTTTATGGCTTGCACTTCAGCGAAGAAAAAAAACTGCTGTTTTTTAACTTTTCAGGTTCTGCACAAATGTATTTTTGGTGGAAATGCTCTGAACAGTTCAAAATTAGCTGCTGGAACCAGAACAGAACCAGTTCCATGTTGGTGGATAAGGGGTATATGAGGACAGGACACTGGCATGATGCATTTTTTTCTTGCATTTAGCAGCTAGTTCCATTCTAAGAAAATGTTGGGAAGTCTCAGGTGGTCCTACTGTCCAACAGGGAGGAAGCCGCCTCTCTCTCTGCACACAGTGTTGCAGCATGTTTCAGCAGTTGGTGATCCAGCTGCTGTAGACTGATGGCTGACTTAGGCATCCTATAATCTTTCCTGCAGATCTCTGGTTTACCCAGAACTTACTCTCCAGACAAATAACTTCTTTTTGGAGTATGAATGTGACCTCCAGCTGTAGGTATCAGGGCTTAAACTCATGTAGTAGTACTTGAATGGATTATAGGTAGAAACCCGTGTAGTCCACAGACTGTAGGGATGATGGGTTTAAGTTGCCACTTTTAGACCTCGATCAATTTGAGGAAAAGTTACACTTTTAACAAGACTTGGAGAAAAAAAAGGAAGAAATAACCCCCCACCCTGTTACATGAACTTCCATAACAATTTCCACTGTTACTTATGGTGCTTTTTCTGCTCTTGTTTCTCTATATACTTATTTTTACAGTCTGTACAGTGTCAATGTACATGTCATCTATGTGGAGTGTGTATGTCAGAGTGAGTGAGCCGCCCATCACACACACAGCAACACTCATCACAGTCTCCTCACAAAGAAAAAAGGTTCATTTAGTCAAAGATGGACTGTGAGACTGAGTGTCGTCTGGACCTTTTGCGGTGTAAGTCAGTGTGTTCCAGGATGGTCCATTTGTCTGTGTGTGTGTGTGTGTGTGTGTGTGTGTGTGTGTGTGTGTGTGTGTGTGTGTGTGTGTGTGTGTGTGTGT
>NC_056479.1:31467690-31491752 GCF_008729295.1 Plectropomus leopardus | reverse complement strand
TAGCCGCATCCTCTCTGACTGACATGGGCAGGGATGCGAACACTAACAGAACGAGAGTCTATGGCTGTGGAGAATTCATGAAAACTGGAGTTAGTTAATTGACTAGTGAGGCGTCTCATGTTGTCAGCGCCATCGTGTGGATCGTAGACACGGAGGTGCTGAGAGTGACGCTTGCTCAGCCTTCTGATTGCCTCTTCAATGTACCTGTAATTTTATAGAAAACAGGGTTTATTCAGCTATATCATTTTAAATGTCTGTTGTGCATCAACAGCAGAGGATAGACACATTTGGGATATTGGCAGTGTGTCCCTCTGTGGTCTAAACTCACTGAAGTCCTCCTTCACTCCTCATCTCCTTGGTGCTGAAATTGGTGTGACAGCCTGATGTGCCAGTATTGCCCTCGATGGGTTTGGCATCCAAGGAGGCAACAACTCCAAAGTCTTCACAGACACGGTGCAGAATGTAACGCGCCATCCACAGATGATCTCCCATTTCAATCCCCTCACATGGGCCAACCTGGAACTCCCACTGATGAGACGAAAACACCATCACAGAGAGCAAAAGAGACATCGGAGTATTAACAACCACAATATCCTGTTCTCTGAAAGTTAGCTGTTTTTTAATGAACCAAAGGACTAATGTTCTTATAAATATGATGTGCAAATAAATGTTTAAGACCTTGAACTAATGTAAGTATTTGGCAGCTTACCATGTTGACATAGACAGGACTTATGGGAAGATAGACAAAGAGAAGTTACATGCAACAAAGGACGAACAAACACAACAAAGTCAACTCTTCACGTTAGGTAGTAGTTGCATTATGCCTCCATGCCGGCGATAGCCATGGCATTGTTTTTGGTTAGTCCATACATATGTGCAAATGACGCATTCTTGTGAATGTAATATCTCAAGAACACCTTAAGATAATTTCCTCAAATATGTCACAAACATTCATTAAGACTCAGTAATGGACTGATGAGATTTTGGTGCTCAAAAGTCAAGGTCTGTATAACTTTGCATTGGTCTAATTTTTGTGAACACAATATCTCAAAACAGTCTTGAGGGAGTTTCCTCAAATTTGGCACAAATGTCCACTTGGACTCAAGAATGGACTGATTAGATGTTCGTGGTCAAAGGTCTGGTCAATGTGCCCTCATCAGTCTCATTCTTGTGAATGTGATATCTAAAAAACACTTTAAGGGAATTTCCTCAAATTTGTCGTAAACTTTCACTTGGACTCAATGACGAACTGATGAGATTTTGGTGCTCAAAAGTCAAGGTCAATAACCTTTCGTCCATATCATTTTGAACGCAATATCTCAGAAAGGCTTTTTGAGGGTTTCCTGAAATCTGGCACAAATGTCCACTTGGACTCAAGAATGAAATGATGATGGTATCTCAAGAGCGCCCCAAGGGAATTTCCTCAAAGTCAGTACAAACATCCACTTGGATTTAAGAATGATGTGGTTAGAATTTGGTGGTCAAAGGTCGAGGTCATTGTATCATATTTTTGGCCATGACTCAAGATTTCATTAGTAATTATGACAAAATTTCACGCAAATGTTTAACAGGATACAATTGAAGTTCTACCAAATTTATAAACCCATCCAATAGACACCTGGCAATATTAGCATTTGGTGTTGTGTTTCTGTCTATTTGGCAGATGTTCAGTAAACCACAGAGCTTGAGAGGAAATACAGAGTGGGATGACAACTCTCTGTGGGGTCATCATTACAACTGACACACAGTAATTTGACCCTATTGTTTTCATTAAAATAGTGATTTCTTAGGCTCAGTGTTATTTCTGCCAGGTACAGAATATAACCTCAGCTCAGCCCACATATACAAGCTACAAACTATTTTACCAGTGAATTTGATGATTCAGACACCGGTTTGACAAGGTGTTCTTACCTGGGAGGCTAATGCTTCTGCATTGGTGCCACTGATCTTCACACCAGCATACAGGCAGGCTCTGTAGTGACAGATGCAAATATCTCTTCCATACACATTGTCAATGCCCACAGCACAATGCACTGACAGTAAAAGCAACACAAAACAAGATTTGGTGGGGGAAAAAAAGTCACAAGTAAGAAATCAATTTAAGAATTTGAATTGTAATGGCAAATAGTTTATATGTTTTAAACTGCACTTTTTTTTCTTTTTTTTTTACAATACTCTTGAAATATAATAAGTAACACTATTTTTAATCACACCTCTTTTTGTGCATCCCTGTGGAGGCCAACCAAAGGGCTTTCCGTCCAAACCAAACAGTGTATACTCCTGCTCCATCCCAAACCACGGCTCAAATTCTTTAACTTGGTCCATGACTTTAACACACTGTGAGCGCTGATTACTTCCTGAGTGGAAAAAGTGAAACAAAAAGTTTTTGGGTTTTTTTTTTTTAAGCAGATGCAGCACACCAAAGTATGGAGCTTTTTATTGCCCCAAAGGCTTAAAGGAATAATAAATGACACCTCTGATTCCTCAGTCAACACTGTCGCATGTTACCTTTGGGCACGCGGTTGCTGTCAAGCACCTCACACAGAGCCAGTTTATCAGGGTCAAGGGTGAATGGGTCTCGAAACATTCTGACGGGTACCAAAGTGACTTCCATTTGAGTCCCACAAACAACCCAGACAACAGTCCATTCTGGGATATCTGTCAAGGAGTAACTGTTGTTGTCACAGCTGTTTCATGTGACACATGGTCACATGAAACAGCAAAACATCAAAAAACAACACTGATGAACAATGTGATCTAAAGCTCTTTCGAAACTACTAGGGACAATAAAGTGACAGCGAGTGTCCATTCCTCTACTGTACCTGTGATTCCTGTTGGTTCTTGAGTCAGAGTCCTGGTTTTACATTTCAGATTTTCTCCAGCTTCATCAATCCAAACGTATGTCACCTGGCACTCCCCACCTTTTGCAAGAGACAGGTAGTGTGTCTTGACTGTCTTGTGCAGACGAAGGCTTTCTGACAGGACCGACATCATGATTTTCTCTTTGAATATAGCACTCCTAGAAGCTGATGATAGGTAGTCAAATACTAATCAACACTATACTCTTGTAATCCAAGTACTTTTACTGCTATATCAAAAAAAACATATGCATACAGGTGTCACGGTCCAAAGACAGAGACGACCAAGAACTAAGTCAACAAGCATACATTTAGTCACACCCTTTAGAGCTGTCTTTACATGCATTCCTTAAGGTCAAGAGCAACTCCATGTATGGTGTCATGCTTGCTGAGACAGGTCCTACTGGTATTTTTGCATAAATTATATACATTGAGCAAACACTCTGCTCTGCAGGGTTTGTTGTGCCTCTTTATTTTTTCTTGTGGAGGCAACCAATACACCAGAGGAGAGGTAAGTCCTTTTGATGGGCTAATCTAAGCCCTTGCTGCTTTGACTTTTTTCAGTGTTCTTTTGTTGGTCCACAAGACAGCCTGGAACCTTCATGCAGTGACTGACGTGAATCCACGTGGCTCTGTCAGTGATCTTCACTGCAGATTTACTCATCAGAAGTACCTGGAATGAACCAGTTTGGCCTCTTGAAGTCCTTCACCATCACCCAATCGCCTGAATGCAGCCAGTGCAGTCAACACATTCTAACTTCTACCTCGTCACATATTACCACATGGTCAGTGGACTTTTGATATCTACATATAACGTGCAAGGTATCCAGGGTGTGTCTGTTCTTGACATTCTGGGACATGCATTGTGTCTTTTCAAAATATACTGCCATTATCTTTATAGGAAATGTGCAGTTTCTGTTATTAGATGCATACAGTGTTTTTCATTATAAAAGTACAACATCAGTAAATCACCTTGTGTTTCCATTTGTTTACTTTTGCAATAAACTCATGTTCTTAGATTTAGGCAAAAATTGCATGTGATTGAGTTTAGGTTTAGGCACAAATGCACATGGTTAGGTTTAGGCAACAAAAATAAGAAGGGCACACCAGCCTCCAAAACCTCTCCTGCCCAATCAACACAAACTTTCCAGCTCTCTAAATCACATTAATGACATTTCAAACTGACACAGTCCTGCATATCATACCGCTGTGAAAGGATGAGTTTTTTCATCATTGCCTGACATGGAAATCACTGACCAAGCTGCAGTATTTGACGGCTTCAGAATGAGTGGTGCGGTGGTCCCTGCAGCACTGTTTTGTGTTTTGTGTTTTTGTGTTTTTTGTCAATGTACATTTTAATAATAAGTATTGCTTAACATCTTTTCACTTCATGACTAGATTGTAATGACAACTGTGAACTGGAGACTATCCCACAGTGCAATGTAGCCATCCATGGCTGACTATAAATGGGGGCCAGCGGTGTAAAGGGGACCCTTCCCTACCTCCTAACCCTCTTTGCATCCTCCTGCACCCATCTTTGAACTCCTCTATTGTAATCTGAACAACACACATGTAAAGTTTCACGGATGAGTTGAGTTTACATAGAAGGAGTTTTGCGCCCACAGCCATTACTGTTGAACAGTTATGGCCTTAGGTGTGCTGTAACGGGCAAGTTTATCATGTTTGTGTGTGTGTGTGTGTGTGTGTGCATGCGTGTGTGTATCTCAGTCGCTTATGTGAATCTGCTTTTTTTTTCTCACCCTCCTCTAATCCCTCAAAGGTTTGAAGTTGAGCCACCAGAGTCTATTTTCCTTTAATTTGTCAATTTCTTGCTAACTGTTTCTCTGCAGGCTGTGCATGTGCGAACATGTCGAACAGGAATTCTGTGTCGATTGCAGCTAAGTCTGTCTTGTGACGACTGCTGGAGGGCAACCTTACATATATTTCATAAGGCAAATTAACCCAGACTGACACTCCTAGTTTTAAGATGTGTTTAACCCTTTGAAACCAGAGCAAATTTGCCTGTTTATATTCAAAAACATATGAAGAAAGCAATGAACAGCTTAAGAAGAAATGGCCCAAAAATTTGAAGGAATCAGTAAAAAGTGACACAAAATTACCTTAAAATATCTATAAATCATGAGTAAGATATCAGTGAAAAGAATAAAATCCCCTAAATTAAGCAAAAACATTTAGCAAGAGAGTAGTATTATTGCCTGACAGAGAGTAGTAATTGCAAGAAATTAGTAAAACGTTAAAGGAAAACATGCAAATAGGCAAAAAATAAAGTTAACAAAACTAAAATATGGGCTAAAGAAAGTGCTAAAAATACATAAACAGATATTTCTGTAATATAATTTTCAATACATAATTACACAGTTTTCTTGACTTTTTCCCCTATTTTCTAATAATGCCATATAATATTTTAAGGTCAATTTTTTGTCACCTTTTACAGATTTTCTGCAAAATTTGCAGGCTATTTTTTTGCCAAGTTGCTCATAATATTATTTACAGATTTTCTGAAAAATTTGCAGGCTATTTCTTGCCAAGTTGCTCATAATATTTTTACCCATGTTTTAGGGAGAAATCAAACCAGTTTTCTCAGGTGTCAGAAATTTTGATATTTGTAAAATGTATCTCATTGCAGAACAAGAAAACTTCAGGGCTCAAGAAGTTCTTACTGCTTGTAAGGACTGTCAATGTTCTGATCTGCTGGCAGTGTCCAGCTACTATATTTGAAAGTTTTTTCACAGCTTCAGGTTTGTAATGTTCTCTTTGGATTTCTTGCTCATAGTCTCTTACCGCGCCCTCTACATCATTTGTTTTGCATAGCATTCTTTGTACCAAGAATGCTGTTGCTGTTGTGCACACTGAGCATTCAGCCACATCAGCTCAACTTCTCCTGCAGCTGATCAGGATCATCAGGCAGAGACAGGTAAGGCAAGCTGTCCGCAGGCTGTCCTGTCCTGGGCAGTCCACGCTGTCGCTCTTGTGCTGCTTCAGGAGGCGCGCTGGTGGAGGTCATGCTTTTCCCTTGTGGAGAGCTCAGCACACACTTTTAAGTCCCCCTCATCCCCCATTCCCATTCATCTGTCCATCTCTCAACAATGCCTCTGTTTTGAGCCAAAAGCTTTCAACCTTTTCTTTCTCTCAATTCTTCAATACTTTCTCAATTTCTCTGTCTCATTGAGAAAAAAAAGCTGCTTTTTGCTGAGAACCCACGTTTCTCTGCACATGTCCCGCCTCCAGGCTAATCACACCTAATCTTGGCACAGCACTTATTTTTCACTTTAGACCCCTTTTTACTTTACTTTGATTCTTACGCATGACAAACAACTGTAAATGACAGGAATTAACAGACATTTATTTTTCTCTTTTTTTCCACTGGTCTAAGTAGTAATTTCACAATATCACTTCAACTATATTTCAGATAACTTATTAGTTTTACTGGATAAATTTGTCCCAGACATTCACTAATAAGAAAAGTAGTCCCTAAGCAAGTAATACCCATAGGGTCTATGCATATTATCAAATAATAATAATAATATATTAATAATATGTATAATAATTACACATTTTTAGGACACTCAAGGTCACACAGAAACAACAACAATAAAACAGTATAATATCAGTCATAAGTCAACAGACAGAAATAGAACAATATGCAGTAAAAAGCTGAAATTACATAGAAAAATTAAACAACAATGGTTACTCAGAATAAGAGAGTTTAAAAAGGTGACTTTTGAGGTAGAATTAAATCTGGCATCCTCCCCTTTTAACTTCTTGCATGCCTGGCATGATTCTGGACTTAGTGTCTGGCTGAGCATAGTTTTACCTGTCAGCATGTTTCAGGGATCCCACACCAGCCTCCCAAATAGTCCTGGTAGCTGAAATATCAGCTCCTATAGTGCAAGTGATAACAGGTGATCAAATACCAATGAACACAATGTTCTTGTAGTCCAATTTTATTTATTGATAGAGCAAAAATTCATATGCCTCCAGGTCTCAGAGTCCGAAGTCAGAGAGGACCCAAAAGAAAGCCAGACAGGCGTGCTTTTATACACAGTCACACCCCTTATAGTTGTCCATATACGCCTTATGTGCAGTCACAGCTGTGTGCAGAGAGCTCTTTCAGTAAGATGATAAATAACAACTCCATGTATGGCGTCATGCTTGTTACAGCCTCCTCTGTTTGCATTCACATTCTTTTTTTTGCCAGCACCACCATCACCAGCACTCAAATATTTCTTTTGTCTGCTTTTTTTAGTTTTATTACTTTACTAGTCAAACTAGTATTTTCTCATTATCAGTTCAACTAATATTCTAACAAGCCCAGTTTGTTATTGCTGAATTAATGCGCCCCAAACAATCATTAATAAGCTTGTGAGCCCCTTAGCAAGCAATACCCATTAGGCCTATTAAATATTATATATTATCAAATATTATGTCCTCACCATTTTAACCTCTTGCCATGTTAAGGAATCCCAGTTTCCAGCTGAGCACAGCTTGTTTAGACAGCCTCCTCTGTTTGCATTCACATTCTTTTTTTTGTATTCACTCCCTCTGTACAGGGAAAGGGCCTTTCCACTGTGCAAGCAGGTAATACCTCTATATTTAACTGATCACACACCAACAGCAGTGTAACATCATTCCTATCCTAGCAAAGTAAATTCAAAGGATCACCTTCGAGATATTTTGTACAAAACTGAATTAAACTGCGCTTATGACATGTAGAACAACTGAGAGTGCCACACACAAACGTACCCTTTTATGGTGCATACAATATTAAGTTATGAAAAAAGTAATCATTGGCAGATTCAAAGATTTATACATCATGTTTGTTTTCAAGCTGGATAGTATTTCAGATTGAAAAGTTGAAAAAATGGTTCATTGGGGCTCACAAAAATGTCTGCATACTTCAAATATTAACAAAGCTATTACGCTATATGTACGACCAACACGTTCTCATCCCAACTCGCCACATGCCGCCGCTCTGTCAGTGATCTTCTGCATCTACTTATGGCATTTTAGGTATTCTTCTGTGTCGGCTGTTTACACTCCGCGATGCCGTTACAGTGATGTCAACAAATGCACATGGTGGCAGCACGTCTTTATGTTTACACAACATAAGCACAGAGCAACCAACGCGACTATGATGAAGGTTAGGATTAGGCAACAAAGTCACAGATGGTTAGGTTTAGGCAAAAGAGGCACATGATGCCTCTGATGATGAACCAGACATCAGACTCCTGCATCAAAGTCCAGGGTTTGTTGCCCTATAAGCGCCCTCACACTCTTTCTATTATGTTGTCACTGGCTGCTTCTCACCCTGATGCAGTCCTTCCACAATTCATGCACAAGCCTCCAGTGTGTGTCATTTGGATGTGCCTGGCATTGTCTGGCTGTCCGCCACCGTATAATAACAATGCCACCGTTTTTATTTCGGGTGTGTTCTCAGATGACGCAGTCCAGCCTTGTTCCAGGTGGACACATAAGATGGCTATGAGCATCCTGTTCTCATGCTCGTATGCCAAGAGCAGTGACAGAACGGATACATTTAACAAGTTCAGAATGAGAACAGGTTGATACGGCCAATACATTTCAATAGTAACTTACAATGTAGCTCTTATTTATGGTTAACAGTTAGCCTGTCTTTAGTGTTGTGTACAGTACATTTATTTGACACTATTTGATTTGTTTTATTTGAGGACGTTTTTCCGAACAGATAAGTTTATATTTGTGAATAATGTGATTCGTATTTATATTCTCTTCACCTCTTTATTGCAACACAATAATTTTGGATTTGGACATGCAAATATGTTATTTAAAATTTTACAAAGGTGAATGGCTACATGCAAGGTTGCCAATACATTGCTACAGTCTGTGGTGTCTTGGATGTCTTTCTCCCCTATTATGAAGTCATCGTCTTCCCAACCTCATCGTCAGCTGAGATTTCCAGCATGCAGGTTTCAACCATGGCTCTCATCACAACGTAAGGGTCCCAGTTGGCAGCAGGACGTCTGTCCTCAAAGTAGCCGCAGCCTCTCTGACTGACATGGGCAGGGATGTGAACATTAGCAGAACGAGAGTCTATGGCTGTGGAGAATTCATGAAAACTGGAGGTACACAACTGACTAGTGAGTCAGTTGTGTAGGCGTCTCTTATTGTCAGCGCCATTGTGTGGATCGTAGACACGGAGGTGCAGAGAGTGACGCTTGCTTAGCCTTCTGATTGCCTCTTCAGTGTACCTGTAATTTAATTCAAAACAGGTTTTATTTATGCATATAATTTTAAATGTGTATTTGCTGTGCATCAAGAGCAGAGGATAGGTGCGTTAGGGATATTGAGACAAAAAGTACAAAAATTAGAAGGGGGGGCAAACCAAAGTTTGGCCTCCTTTATGCTTAAAAGTGAGTGATTTCGAGTTTTCAGTCAACACTGTCGCGTGTTACCTTTTGGCACACAGTTGCTGTCAAGCACTTCACAAATACCAATGAACACAATGTTCTTGTAGTCCACCTTTATTTATTGATAGAGCAAAAATACATATGTCTCCATGTCTCAGAATCCAAAGACAGAGAGGACCCAGAACAAAGTCACACAAGCATATTTTTATACACAGTCACACCCTCTATATCTGTCTATACAAGCCATATGTGCAGTTACAGCTGTGTGCAGAGAGCTCTTTTAGCAAGATAATCAATAACAACTCCATGTATGGCATCATGCTTGTCTCAACAGCCTCCTCTGTTTGCATTCACATTATTTTTTGCATTCACTCCTTCTGTACTTTCCAACAAGTAAAGAGGCTCTCCAGCAATTATATTTTTTATTTTGATTAATAACACTCACCACTATATTAACCTCAATTATACATATGCATATGTGTAAGTGTATAAACAACTCTAATGTCACAATGTACATTGCACATTCTTTTATACATCCATTTATACTTTGTACTGTGAACCTCTGCTCCTTTCTTGGGCGGTTTTGCACATTCCTGCACAAACTATTACATTTAAAAGTGCACTGTTCTTTCAGTTTTGCTCACATATATTATACATATTCGTTTTGTTCTAATAGAGTTTTGTTCCTCATAAGATGTTTGGATAACAGGTCATCCACAAAAATTCTCCCCCATTTCAATCCCCTTACATGGGCCGACCTGGAACTCCCACTGATGAGACACAAACACCATCACAGAGAGCAGGGCAGACATCAGAGTACTGATGACCACATGTTTCTCAGGGTCAAAGGTGAAAGGATCTCAAAACATTCTGACCAGGACTAAAGTAACTTTAACTGGAGTCCCACATGCAGCCCAGATGCCAGTCCATTCTGGGAAATCTGTTAAGGAGTGACACATGGTGACATGAAACAGCAACACATAAAAAAACCCCGCAAACAAACACGGATGAATAATGCAATCTAAAGCCCTTTTAAAACAGCCACAGGGACGATGAAGTGACAGCAAGTGTCCATTCCTCTACTGTACCTGTAATTCCTGTTGGCTCTTGAGTCAGAGTCCTGGTTTCAGATTTTCTCCAGCTTCATCAATCCAAATGTATGTCACCTGACACTGCCCACCTTTGGCAAGAGACAGGTCATGTGTCTTGACTGTCTTATGCAGAGGAAGGCTTTGCAGAGAGGAAAGACATGATGGCGTTTTCCCGATTTAAAAAAAAAAAGCTTCTCTTGTATCATTCCTAGAAGCGTGGAAGCTAAAATATCAGCCTTTGTAATGCAGTTGAGAATAGGTAATCAAAGAGCAATGAACGCAATATTCTTGTAGTCCAGTTATTTTTATATCTATGCATATGGGTCTCAGAGTCCAATGACAAAGTGGACATAGTCACACAAGCAGATTTGTACAAACAGTCACGCCCTAAATAGGCATTTGATATTATCAGCAACTTCAAATAGGATGTCAACAACAACTTATTCCTTATATTCCTTATATATTCCTTACCAGCACATATCACTGCACACTACTTTAATTACATAAATCACACTAACTGTTGGTAAAAAACTAATTCATAATAACTCAAAAACACTTCAAATGTCATAATTCCCCTTACATTCCCACCTTTGATTCTTTTGTAAATCACATAATTAAATAAAATATCTTAAAGTAAAGAATACCTTTGAAGCTATGTTTTTTCATGTAATTAGAGGCATTTGCTGGCAGCTAGTTTCTTTGTCAGTTATATGTATGTCTTCTTCTGTAAAGATCCCTTGAGCAAACACTCTGCTCTGCAGCATTTCTTATCAGTCCCTATTTTTTCATAGGTAGAAGCAACCAGTAGGTTTTTACACCATAGCAGGGGCGTGTCAGGATAAGGCTAATCCTAGCCTTTGCTGGCACCTTCCTGCAGAGACTGGCGTGGATCAACGTGGCTCTCCAGCTGCAATACAGCCATCCACAACTGAATGTAAATGTGGGCCAGGAACATGAAGAGGTCTATGGCTCTTCCCCACTCCTCTATTTATGGCGCCCCTGATCGAACCGCACCCATCTCTCAACTCCTTCACTGTAATCTCAACACCAAAAATGTTATCACTGAGTTCAGCTGAGTTCACATCATGTGTGTGTGCATGCGTGCCTTCAGGTCTTCTCCTGAATCACCAGCCTCCGCTGGCTGGTTGGCTACAATCACTCTGTTCTCTGTTTTCTTTCTTCTTTGTCATTTATTCAGTAATTCCAACAGCAGCAGCTAGCTTCTGAACAAATCTGTAAAAAAAAAAAAAAGCTGTCCATCTCATCACTCTCCCCTTTCTTTGCTACAATTAAAATGAATTTTCTGCTCTGGGGCTTGCAGTTGAGCTATCAGAGTCTATTTCCCAGCTTTTCTTTGCTCTTGTCTACCACATTCCTCTATTCTCGTCACAGTTTTTTCTACAAGGTGTGACTGTGTGAGCACATCAAACAGACAAGTGTGACTAAGACTACTGTCGTTTTGATGACTGCTGGAGAGCAAACCTTACAGATGTTTTTTATGTGTTTTATTTGTTTTTGTCTCTGTCTATTGTTCAGAGAAAGGACAACAACAGGTGACTGTTATGTTTTGTTGTTGTCTCTATTTTATTTTGTTTTGCAATGTGTTTTGTGCTGCTGAAAACTACATTTTTTTACTGAGTCAGTCCAGTTTTAATTGTAATGCACCTAATGTTACTTAATAATTAATTAATTAATACTTAATTTCTCTCCTGTATAAGTAAATAAATCAATAAATGAAATTTAAAAAATGAAATGGTATGCTTAACTAACCAGCTGGGATTTTAACTGTCATGACAGACATGAGAGTGTTCTCAATCTTCTCCTGTAAATCTCTGAAAGAGAGCAAACTAGTGATAACAAAAATGTCTTATTATTCCATTCATTTTTGTTTTATCTATATCTATCTCTAGCATATAGTATTGTGTCACTCCCTCCTCTACCTGCTACCTTCCCAGCTGGTATCAATCATCAACATGATATTAGAAAGACTTTGGACTCGTAAGACGTCGGACAGACATTAAATTTGTTGGAGTGAAAATTGGGTTGGCGATTTTTAAAACATCTATGTTAGAATTCCACATTATGATGTTTCGCGGACGTTGGGTTTGGTTCTTCATATGTTGCTTCTAAATGTCATTACTCTCAGTCATGGTGATATTAGCAATGGACATTTGGAAGATGTTGGATTTTGGTTACGTGACAACGCAACTTCAAATCAACAAAATATCAACATTATCTGTGGTCAGTGTTCTAGGTCAAACTGAAGTTGCCATTAGATGTTGTCCTAACATTAAGTTGTGGTCACTTGATGTCAAAACCTAAATTCAACCATATATCAACATTCAACCCTGAGCAAATTGATTGCTTTTAAAAAATACTGGAAGAAATGACCCAAAAACTTGCAAGAAATTAGTAAAAAGTGCAGGAAAATTACCTGAAAATTGGTACCACAAAAAAGTACAGTTTTAAAAGAAAAGGAAATTGAAATGAAAAAATGAGAATTATTCTGTAGCATAATTACTAATATATAGAATTATGCAAACTATACAGTAGTTTTCTGGTCATTTTTCTTAGCTTTTTACAAGTTGCATTTTTTTTTGTGAATAACTTTCAGCTTCACTCCTTGCATGAGAAGTGCTATTAAACTGACTAACTTCTAGTAATGTGTGATGTGGTAGTAAGTTGCTTGTTGCCTGCTTCCCCTCCTATAGAAAGAATTAAAACCAAATTTGCTTGGATTTCAAAGGTTTAAATACTTGTGAAAGGTGTCTGAACACAGCACAAGAAAAGTGATGTCGATCCAGGTTTCAAAGGGTTAACAGCACTGGTGGACAGCTGAGTTTAGGCTGTATTGTTCAGACAACATACTGCCATGACAGTGCACTCTATATTTAATACCTTCTCTTCCCACAGCTCTCTTTCTCCCTCTCTCTCTCTCTCTCATACACACACACACACACAGAGAGAGAGAGAGAGAGAGAGAGAGAGAGAGAGCGAGAGAGAGAGAGAGAGAGAGACATGGACACACAGCACATGCGGCTGTGGATAAAAGCTGACTTTTTGGCCGGTCACAGAACCAGATGGCTGTTGGAGCACCGGTGAGGAACACTAAAACAGCACTCACACAATATTTGATCTTTATTAATGGCAACAGGGTTTTTGTTTGAGTACAGATTTAGATGATGGAGACAGAGACGGGCAGTCCAAAGCAGAGGGCGGGGAGCTGGTAATCAGATTATCTCCATCATTTTGGAGAGTCTGTGCTATTTTTGTGCATTTGCTGATTTAGGACACAATGGAATTAAATCCATTTGTTGGAATGAAATTGCTGTCATATAAATGTCCTTACATTTCATAACTGTGAGTTAACCCTTTGAACCCTGAGCAAATTGGTGTGATTTCTTTCAAAAACATAGGGAGAATGCAACAAGCAACTTAACACGATAGCCAAAAAATTGGCAAGAAAGAAAGTTAAAAAAAAAAAAAAAAAAAAAAGTTTTTTTAAAAATGTATTTATTTAATATGAATTTTTGTAATCATCATTTTAAATGTTAAAATATTAAAATTAGGGGGGGGGGTTTCTGGACATCCATATTTTTTGGATAATTTTCAAATTTTCTAATACTACTCTTTTTTAAGTATTTTTCAAGTAATTTTCTTGTAACCTTTTACTAATTTCTTGCAATTTGTGGTACATTTCTTGCCAAGTTGCTTGCTGCTTTTCTTCCCCATGTTTTTTCAGAAAGAAATCAAACCAATCTGCTCAGGTTTCAATCAGGGATATATAGCCTGTGAAAGGCATGTGAATGCAGCACAAAAAAAGTAATGTCGATCCAGGTCTCAAAGTCTTTATGGTGGAATCTAGAGTAATGATCATAACATATTGTACCTTTACATTCCTGAATTATTAAAAAGTAAGGTCATATATGTATGAAAAAGATATAGTTCTAACAAATGTATTTGTCTTGAGATATAATAAGTCCACTGTAGAAATGTTACTGTATACAGCAGGGAGCTCCTACACTCCCTAAAGTTGCGTTCAGCCCCATCAGTCCCATTTCCTGCACATATCCGATCACAGTCGTCACTGTGCTGTGTCTCTCTGCAGACGTCTTCTCCGTCATCTCCTTGCACAGCTCTGAACGCTTCTCATCGGGCTGCTTTTTCAACGTGGACATTTCTTTGTCGCACTTTTCCCTCTCCCTCTGCAGCTCCTCCTCCAGCTGCCTCCTGAGGTTTTCTTCACTCGCTTTTTGCTGCTCGACTTTCGCTCTGATGAGTTTCAGCTCCTGCATGAGGGCTATGGTTCTCCTTTTCTCAGCTCTCTGATTCTCCATCTGTATGTCCCTATCTCTCTGGTTCTCCTCCCTTTCGCGTCTAAGCTTGTCCTCCATTTGCTTTTTCCCTTCCTCCTCCTTCCTGATCTGCTCCTCCAAGCTCTTGGTGAGTCGATCCAGCTCTTTCTGCAAAGCGTCTCTCTTCATCTCCTCCCTCTGCCGGATGGCATGCTCCTTCTGTCTTTGCTGGAGCTCGCTCTCTCTTTCCTTCTTCTCATTTTCCGCTCGGGCCTTTCGGATCTTCTCCTCCATCGCTCTTTTCATTTTCTCCCCCTGCTCCACCTGCTCCTCCAGCTTTTTCATAACTTTGTCGAGCTTGTCTTGAAGAGCACTCCTCTTCTCCTCCTCGTCCCTGCGTATCTCCATCACTCTCACCATCTCTTGTATCTGCCTCTCCTTCTCCTTCTTGATGTTCTCCTCCATCTGTCTTCGAAAAGCCTCCTCCCGATCTCTTGCTAGTTTCTCCTCCTTCTCCTTCTCCAGCTCCTGTAGTTTCTTCAGCTCCTCCATCTCCCTCTTGCTTTGTTCCTGAAACATCTCTAGCTGCTTGTCATACAGTTCTTTTATCGCTACCTCCTGCTCCTTTTTCAACAGCTCCTCCTTCTCGTTCAGGAGCCTCCACTCCTCCTGCAGCTCCTGAGAAAAGTCGTCCTCTGCTTTCTGAAGCATCTTGATGCCGTAGAATGCTCCTTCATTCCCCTGCATCGTGGCATCCACCAAGGCAAGCAGCTCCGCCACCTGCTCCTTGTTCTTGTAGCTCTGGTTGTTGAAGACACAGTACCTCCCCCCACATCCGGCCACCAGCTCCTCCAGATCCATGCACCCGTCGATTAGACACTGCTTCACGGAAGTCCCTTCTTCCAGGAGGTCTCCATGGGTAAAAACCACCACAGAGAAACTCAAAGCATGGGAACCCATTGCCTGTTTGATCTGGCGCACCGCCTCCTTCTCCTCCTGAGTGAATCTCCCAATCTGAATGACAAGAAGGAGAACATGGGGCCCAGGGTACAGGAGGCTAACACTCCTCCGCAACTCCTTCTGCACCTCTTGTGGAGTCTGATGAGTGTCCAGAAGCCCCGGAGTGTCCAGGAGCATCAAGTGTCGTCCACGAAATTCTCCAGAGACCCTGCGACAACGCTGGGTGACAGAGGAGCTGCCGACCTTTGAGTCAAAGAACTTGCGGCCCAAGATAGAGTTAGCGGTGGAGCTTTTTCCACTGCCAGTCTTCCCCAGCAAAACCAGTCTGACTTCAATGGAGGATGGAGAAGGTTTCCTGCCTGAGGAGACACAAAAGGAGAAAGTTTATGTATCAATCAAAATAGAATGAACATTCTCAGCTCAAGGCATCAAATTTTGTTGCTTTGCAGTGGACTTCCAAGTCTAAATTTTAATTTTAATTTCTATTCTAATCCTAATTTTTATCTTGATTTTAATTCCTATTTTAATTTGTCTGTCTTGATTCATCTATTTTTATTTGTATTTTATTTTGTCTTTTAAGTTATTCTTTATTCTGCCCCAATCGTGTTTAATTCTACTATCAGTGATATTTGTGTTTACCGCTAATATTCTTCGATAAGTATTTACTCTTATTTGTATGGCTTGTTGTCTTTATTTTTACTCTGTAATTGTTCTCTCTTTTGTTGGTGATGTTGGCTCATATTATTATGTTCTTCTGCAAGTAACCTCTCTTGCTTCTGCTTTGCTCTACTTGTCAAAGCACTTTGTAAACTCTTTTTTTAAAGGTGCTATATAAATAAAGTTATTATTATTATTATTATTATTATGGTATTATGGTATTATGGTTTCCCCCACCATAAAAAAAAGAACTTTTCTTCTTCTCAAAGCACGTGACGTTTAGTATTACTCAACAACAGCATGATTGGTTACATTTAGGCAAAAGGGACACATTGTCAGGTGTAGAAAAAAAACATCACATTCACATTTAAGTCCAGGATTTGTCCACCCGCCCTATAGGGACCTTCGTGCTCCTTATATTACGTTATCAGCAGCTTTTTAAACTGACACTGCCCGTCTGTGTATCATGCTGCCGCAGCAAGTGCCATCCAGCCATGTGGCAGCGCATAATAACACCATGAACAGTTCTGCCTGGAATTAACCGCAAAAGGTAGGTTTAGTGTCAGAGCCTTTCACCAAAATTACTGCAAAAGCAGCAGTTTTTTGACAACTTCAGAATGAGAACAGGCTGGAAAGAATAGGTCACATTAAAAAGAAATAAACATAATCTCAACTTACCCCCACAGCTGATGGAAGACAGCTGTTTGCTAATCATTGACATGTTGTTTCGGGTCTTTTGCCTCCATAAATTGAGAACCAAAGAGAACAGTAGCTGACTATATAGATCCCAACATAGTGGGAGTGTCCGGCCCTATGACATGTTAAACCTCTCTGAACTCTAACCATCGCCATCACCATGTTTCAAATATCAGTCTGGGGAAAATGTGGTGCAATAGTCCGTCTCTGAAACACTCAGCACAGCAGATCTTATCTGTGAGGATACACACTCCAGCAAGAGGTCATGGTCCAGTTGAGGTAAAGATCTGGGAAGCAGGATGAGATACTATACATGAGGGGTCAGTGTGATCAAAGACCAGCAGTAGAGTCATTTGATTGTCTGGTCTATCTTTAAAATGAGCTGATAAGTTGTTGTTTAGGAACCACAAGGGATCAATAACCTCAGGCTAGACAAAAGCCGAGGCAAAATTACTGCCAAGCTGCACCACTGTTTCAGACCATTAAACAGCAAAACTGGATGTCCATTAGCTCATCAATGGAGATTGTTCCACCATAAACAGGTGGGTTTTATTAGAGCCACATGGGTAGCATTTCCAAAAGCAATTGTGCCTCTAAAACCAGGTGGTTTTCAGCAAGATATCGACAGCTTTTCCAGTGGCAATTGGTACCCAAAGCCACATGTTTTATATATTGGCAACATTTCCATCTGTGATTGTGCCACCAAAACTAAGTGTTCTTTAGGAAAGACAACGGCTGCATTTCAAGCAGTGATTGTACCATCGACCATAACCTACCCATTTTTTGTGCCTAAGCATATATACACGTTAACCACAGCATCGTTGAAACATAAAGAAACATTAAGTTTAACACATCCGCTACAAAATGATGTACAATTGTTGCATACACATGTTTTCCAGATATGTAAAATGTCAACATTTAGTCTGGCAACTGGGTTGATAAACCATAGGCCAACTTCTATCACACAGACCAGAAAAACTGTCAGATGACAGAAGATATATATATATCTACAGCCATGCAAACAACTCTGTGAGGATGTTCTCAGGCACATCAGTGCATTGAGCTAAACGCTAACATCAGCATGCTACCATGTTAACAATAACAACGCTAAAAGCCTGGCTTTAAGCATGTTTAGTGTTTACCATCTAAATTTAGCATGTTATTATGCTACATTTGCTAATTAGCAGGAGTATAAGTGCAGCTGAGGCTGATGGGAATGTAATTTGTTTTGCAAGGATTTGGCTAGAAACCAAAGTATTGGACGAATTGAAAATTTGACCTGAGGGTGGTGCTGTCCAAGACCCACAAAACATATTACAATTCTTCCTTGACATGAAAGTGTGGACAAAATTTCATAGCAATATTTCCAATAGTTGTTGAAATTTTTAAGTCTGCACCGCAGTGGTGGGTCGACCAAAAGACCAACGTTATCGCTTACATAACTAAAACATATTAAATAACATACATAATGTAAGCAATACATTTCCAGATACTCAACACTTTGAGTTAATACAGCAGCCTGAACACAGTGTGGATTTGTTTAATAACAGAAGGTTAGTCTTTGTGATGTTTCTGTCATGATGTGGTGCTGAGACCTCGGACCATAGACTTTAATAATACCAAACACAGTGGCTTCACACAGTCTGGTGTCAATTCTTTGGGGCCACAGACAAAAGAGCACTCATATTAAGAGTGGATTTTAAATGATTGTTATACTATTATTATAATTCTCTTTTGTTACTTTATTAATTGAATCTATTAAAAAAAAAAAAAAAAAAAACACCTACAGAAAGATATTCAGTGAGCCAGGGAGGCAGTTGCAGTCTGTAAATGAGAGTACCTATTCATAGATATTAGAATGAACTTCTGCTCAAGTCTGCTATATTTCTGAAAATTGTCTGATGTTATTTATAAGTGAATTAGAAATTATATCACAAACCTCACAATACAAGCACTAAAATGTTTATCTATTATGATTTGTCTATTTAAGGCACTAAACATGTTTGTTTTATTTAGGTTATCATCATTAATACTCGTATTTACCTTCTCGTTTTCTGTGTCTGTGGCTCACAAAACTGGACAGAGGTTTACTTGTAAAGTAAAGATTTGGAGAAGCAGTGGCCCCAACAGACTTTGTACAATCTCTGCTAAATAAACCTTAAAATCGGTTCTTATACCTTTTTTTTAATATTGTACTGTTGCATCTTACAGCCCATTTATAGAATCTGAAAATACTTTGTTGTTTCTCTGTATTTTCTGTATTTTTATATTATTAAGCTGTTCATTTGGCACTTTCTAAATAAATGTATTAACATGGAGTTCATTCACTTTTCACTAAATGAGTCCTCTGTGATCATTTCTGCCCTCTAGAGGCTCCTGGGGGAATGTCTAAAGAAACTAAACCACTGTGTGTGTGTGTGTGTGTGTGTGTGTAATGTGTCACACCTGTGTAGAAAACAGTAAATCAGCTGATTCTCGTAATCCCATCTCAGTTGCAGTGGTGGAAGGTTAACTAAATACACATACTTAAGGTACTTGTATTTATGTTATATAACTTTTTATATTTCACTGTCATGAGAAGCAGATCAGGTGGACACAAATGCAGGAGGTGGTAGGCAACAGAAACTCAAAAGATCACTCTTAAATCCAAGGAGACAGTAACTAAACATCATTTGAAGAGATCAAGGATCCAATAAAGACTGAACAGAAAAGCAGGACTTAAATACAAACTTAGACCGATGAGGGGATTGAGTGCAGGTGGAGGAAAAAGGGCAAAGATGCTCAGGAGAGGGGAATAAGGTGAAGAGGCAGAAGAAGAGGCAGGGAGCTGATTGGACTAACGATGCTGATGCAGGACAGGTGTGACAGAAAACAGGCATGAAACAGACAAAAGCAGGAAGTAACACAAGACGCACAAGGAGACAAACTGCAAAATAAATCAGGAAACAGAGTGACCATGATAAATACATGGAACAAGGAAAAAAACAAACTGTTTTATTTTTTGTTATTGTCTACCATTTTTTATTTTTGTAAAGAACTTCATAACTTTGTTTGAAAAGTGCTATAGAAATATAAAAAATATTATAAATACCACTATTGTTGTTGTTGTTGTTGTTGTTGTTGTTATGCATTTATTATATGTTATCTACCGTCATCTTCCTGCCACTAAGTCAATTATGTATTCCTCTGTGTGACTATTTATGCTGGTTAAGAGTTCATCTTTCTTAACAAACAGAGGGAAATGACTGTGTATATGCAAAAAGGATGGTTATACAGAAAAGTAAGCAATGAAAAAAGATTTTATATGCTAAAAACAACAAAAAACACAAATGAACAGTTTTGTAAATTAAGTTATAACACATAAATCATGTATAACACATTACATTTGTAACAGTGCAAACTAGTGGAACAGTAAGCAAAACCAATGAACAAGATATCAAAGCTTCTTTTTTACTGGACCGATGAGCAAAGTGAAGGTTAGTCAAAAGGTACAGTACTTCCACTATTCTCGCTCTGGAGGTAGACTTCAAGGTCTGAGTAATGTTTAAGAAGTGAGAAACGTTCACCTGCTCCCTCCAAGTCTCTCATTCAAGTATTGACAACTAATGTAAACCAATTTCTTATCATCTAGACTAAAAAAAACACTAAATGTTTTCACAGTGCACATTTTTCCATGATGATTAGCACAAGGACAGCCCTGGGATCATTAACCATATATAAGGTATTTAAGGTTAATCTGCTGCTGCTCTCATTGAACCTGACTCTGGAAAGCAGCATCATCTGGTTGCCTGAAACGCATTGTAAGTAACATAATGCCTATAGCGGGATGTCTGGCTGTTAGCTCATCAATAATGGAGAATCCATGCATGTTCAAGGCGAGGCCTAGATTGTCTTACCACTCTGCTGCTTCGTCACACATGCGAGCACACCTGACGTTAACTAACCAAGAGGCTTTGATGAACTCTGTGCTTCTGTGCCTTCGTGGTTGAACGGATGATTGGTGCGCGGTGACCTCGTCCTCTTTATGTCAAAGCAAAAAAAACAATGAACTTACACAACCGCACGTACACACACAATACTGACACACATATAAAACAGTTCTGATTTGTGCTGCTTTGAATTAAAAATGGGGTGATGGAGGATGAATGTTATCACAATGGTGATGAAGGAGGCTGTCAGGATGCCTTGGCGATGATGAGGATGCTCATGAGGAACACCATAATGAAGAAGATCCACATGAAAAACCTATCCATCACCTTGGCGACTTTCTTCCACTCGGCCGCCTTGACGCAAGTAGCTCTCTGCTCACGGAAACAGTTGGCGATGTACTGGATGTTCTTTACCACCTGAGGAAGAGAAGGATAGACGAACCAAAGCAAGCACTTAAAGAAACTTTAGAAGAAGACGAGTAATCAGATAAGTGGGTAAAGTGAGTCGATGCCGCGGTGATGCACCTGTTTATGTTGGAGGCAGGGGCAGCAGCAGGGGCACGCTGGGACTTGAAGTTTCTCCGTGGGATAGAGGAGCTGCTCCTTCAGCCCTCCGTTCAGGTGCTGGAGATTTTGCGGATGAAGAGGGGCCTGGTAGTCCAGTTCGTCCCTCCTGATGTGGTGGTAGTGCTTTGTGGTCTCCCGCTTCCCCTCTCCCCTCTCCAGTCTGGAAACGTGGTTGTTATGGTTGTTGTAATGGTGGTGGCTGTTGTTGGCGTTGCCGTTAACCTGGCTTTTGTGATGCCTGCTGTGGTGATGCATGCTGTGGCCATTGCTGTACTTGTACGGGTCGCTGTCATGATGGTACTGGTTGAAATGGTCGTCGTGGTAGCCGCCGGTATCATTCATGGGTTCCTCGGGGTACAGCGGGGTCCTCTCGCTCTCCGGCGTGGTGCAGTTCTCTCCCACCTCGTAGACAAAGAAGATTTTGGACATGTAGTCTATGATGAGCACCTTGGCCCAGTGAGGGACTGGTTTAGCCTCCGCACCACAGAAGTGAATGTTCATGATGAAGATGGTGAGAGACGTGGAGGCTGTGATCATAGTCATTGTGGCTATGTAGTACTTTCCTGGAGGAGAGGACAGAGGATAGGACAGGTTTATGAAGGAGAAGGACAACACGCACATAGCTGCTCTAATAGCTAGACTATGAGGTTGAACATTCGCACACAACTTCCTCACTTCATCAGCAGTGATCCAGAAAGACGTGCCATGGAAATATGTTGTCCCAGATACATCTTTATACATAGATATATCAACCTATTTAACAGCCAGTTTAGTCCTCGCATTGCATAACTGAATTTTATATGGAAGCTCATTACTGCCAGAAAGAGATGATTTATTAAAAGATATGCATGATAAAATTGGGGGGAAAAAATAATTCAAATTTATGAGATTCTAAAGCCTTTAAATACAGAGCACATGTCAATATATTTTTTTAGAGTATTAGTTAGTTAGTTAGTATTTTATGAGCTGCTATAGATGTTTGTATTTTTATAAACCACAACTTTTCACCAGTTTTTATTCTTTTATTCTATCCTATGGAGAGGGGAGTCTATAGTTTAAATACTTCAATAATGAAGCAAAACTGCATGCAGAGAGAATAATTCAAACCTATGTAGGGCATGCTCTCTGCAGGAGGCATGCTCTCAGCCACCAGCAGCTGGAACACAGTGAGCGCCAGCAGCACTGTGACCCCAAGGGAAACCTTCTCCCCAGAGTCTGCCGGCAGGTAGAAGCCCAGCGGCGCAAGGAACGAGATGAGGAAGCAGGGCAGGAGCAGGTTGAAGATGTAGAAAGAGGAGCGGCGCTTCAGGAGCAGGGTGTAGGTGATTTCAGTGTAAGGGTCGGAGCAGCAGCCATACATCATGACGTTTCTAACTGCCGGCATGCCGTGACACTCCCATTCCACGTTCTCCACAAAGTCAGACAGATCACCACTGTCCATCCCCAAACTGATGTCCACCTGATGTACAGGACACACATCAGCACACATGAAAACATTAGGGTTAGTAGATGACCCATACCCATACACATTGGACCTACTGTATGAACTACTCAGAGTTTCACTGGAGAAGCAACATGAAAACCAACACATACACTTAAGATGCAAACTGCACAAAAAAACCTCTGTCACCTTCCCAGGTAGCAATTTTTGGTTTTAAAAATGTTCTGAGAATGGTACAATGCAATGTTTTAGTGATGTTTTAAGCGGAAAGTTTTCTTTTAGTTCCCAGAATGTTCTTCTCAAGCTAGGGTAATGTTAAAACATTTTTTGGGTTTTTTTTGTTAACTTGTCACATTACAGGAACGTTTCATAAAAAATGTTGTGTAATCTCAGGCCTCAATAACATCTTGAAAACATGTTCTGTATGTTGCTTTGAAAACATTCTTCCTTTGTTCTTATGAAACATTGTGGGAACAGTTTATAAAAGAACATTCTCTGATCTGTCACCGCTCAACATCATCAAAACATCCTCAGAATGCTGCATTTATAATGTTACGTCTTAATCAGCATTTAACCTTACAGAACATTATTTGAATTGATAAACATCCTTAAAATGTTCTTTGAACATTAGATCAAAATGTATTATTTAAAACATTTTTACAACTTGTAGGTAACATTAGCCAGTGTTGTGGGAAGGTTCCCTGCTAGCTGGGTTATTTGACTTTTTGCACCTTAAAACGTCAGTTCATCCAAATCATAAAAGAATAAGACGGCATAAGAGTCATCAGTAATAACACTATTGAACTCTGAAACTTAAACTTGTCCTAAAAAAGACGGTTGTTAACAAGTGGCTAAATGACATTACAGAGCTTCATCATGCCAAACACAGTTCCACAGCCTCGTTGTGGTGTCGATGTTAAAGTCATGTAACCGTGGTGTAGTTTGTTTAAAACATAACATTATCTTTTTATTTCTTGCATTTACACGTCATTAGTCATAAAAGTGGTGTTAATTTGCAAATTTTATCTCAAATGTGCAAGTATCATAAACTCTTGTTTGCCACAAAGCTTATTTTTTGCAATAATCCAAAATCCTACTACCCTCTTGACAAGGAAAACAGGGTAACTTTGACTTTTGAGTCGGCCTACAAAAAAAAAAAAA
>NC_056479.1:31426144-31467190 GCF_008729295.1 Plectropomus leopardus | reverse complement strand
TTTATCAGGTATATCAACTGGTAGTGACTGGAATAAGTAAAGGAGCCATGGGTGTAGATTCATTTTTAGAATTTCTACTCGTGAGCTGAGATCCAGTGGAAGTACAGTCCACCTCTCAATATCATTTCTAATGTCCTGATCTACTTTTGTATAATTTGCTTTATACAGTTTATAAATTCCACTTGTTAAGGTGACCCCAAAGTAGTCTATCTTTTTGGGGCTCCAATTTAAATGATATATTTGTTGTATATTTTTTGATGGGTGATAGTTAATTATTAGAACCTGTGTTTTAGTTAAATTCAATTTATAGACTTCCGGTATGGCGGCGCACTAGGTGGACGCACACCTCCCTCCTCTGCAAACATTTGCCAAGAAACTCACGCTCACGTAAACTTTGGACATTAAAACTCCGTGTTATCTGTGCTTAAAAGTACCACCATGTCGACTGCGCCAACTAAACCCGGGAAGGGTCGCGGTAAGCCATCACAACCTAAAATTGACTTCGGGCTAACTAAACAAAGTGGAGAGGCTAAAGCCCAAGCTAGCACTTTAGCCGAGGAGCCCATTAACACCGAAGACGGGTCAAGCCACGCGCTCATTCTCGAAGCAATCAAAGAGATGCAGGCCGACTTCTCCAACAAGTTAGACAGCGTACTGACAGCAATCGACGGGATGAGAAAAGAAGTCGGAGGACGCTTACGGCGTATGGTAAACGCCGAGACACGCATCTCTGACACTGAAGATAAGGTCACCAGCCTACTTGCAAAAGTGCAAAGCTTTGAAAAGAAAAATAGGGACATGGAGGATAAAGTATTGGACTTGGAAATGAGATCCAGGAGGTCTAATTTGAGACTGGTGAATCTACCGGAGAAGGTGGAGGGAGCCGACGCCTGCTCCTTCCTGGAAACCTGGATCCCGGAGACGCTTGACATACCCCAGCTGAAGTCAAAACCATTTCTGGAAAGAGCGCACCGAATCGGCCCGAGAAGCGACCCGAATGCCCCCCCAAGGACCCTCATCATGAAATTTCTAAACGACAGAGAGAAGACAATGGTGATGAGAGCGACTAAAGTCAAAAAACGAATTCTCTACGAGGATACTGCGGTGCAATTTTACCCGGACATGGCGACCGGGATAATCAAGAAACAGAGGGAATTCAACCCAGTGAGACAACAGCTCCGCGGTATGGGGATAAGACACGGTATGGTTCTACCCGCCAGACTCCTGGTGACATACAAGGAGAAAACACGGACCTTTGATAATCCGGAGGATGCAGAGACTTTTGTCAGACGGATCCGAGAGGAGGCAGGAACGGGAGGAATAACGGTAACGGAGTAGATAACTAGTCAAGTGGCAGCTAAAATTGGGGTTACCTGTGAACATTGAACTATAAAATTATTTGTGCGCTTGGGAACTCTCCATTAGACTTATATGGGGCTGTGATATGGGGGTTATTTCACCAGTGTTTACTGGCTCATTGAGTTCGTGACCCCTGCAACTGACTCTGAACTATTATTTTGTCTCTAAAACATCTGCAGTGAAGGTCTCTATTAATACGGATCCCCCCCGCTTTCTTTTTTTTAATACTGCATATGTTGGATTTATCTCATTTAATCTAATTTCCTTTAATTTGGGGGATTTATTGACATTTTTCAGGAGAGTGTTCTGAGTCACAGCTATGTCTTTACAGTGCAAGCAACACAGGAGCCCTTAATACTTAATTTTTCTGTATGAACACATTTGACAAGGCAGCAGTTTTCTTGGCAAAACAATTATTATTATTTTATTATTTTTCTTTCTCATTGGAGGGAGTGTTTTAGGATAAGAGGAGATTAACAACAATGGACCACTCCTCATTACTTGTGGACTGGTCAACAGCACTATCGGAGTCTGTAATAGGGAGTGAGGGGAACTGGCCATTGTGCTTAGGGGTTTGTTTTCAATTGTTGATGCAGTTTAAAGCATCCGTATTCTTTGTAATGTTCTGGTTGTTTAAAGGTATATTTCAATTTACTTTCATGAGGAGACAATTCATATTGAGCAGCTATGACCAGTGTTCTAGAAATTAAGATGACGTCGTGGAACTGTAGAGGGCTGCAAAAACTTAAAAAGGTTAAACAAGTGATGGGAAGATTAAAAGACATGCAATACAAAATAATTTTTCTCCAAGAGACACATCTAGCTGGAAAAGAGGACATAAAGATCAAAAGAAGGTGGCGAGGGGAGGTGTTTTCAGCACCATTTACCTCCCAGGCAAGAGGGGTTATAACTTTAGTACATAAGTCTGTCCCCCTTAAGGTGCATAAGGTAATAGCGGATAGGATGGGAAGATATTTGATTGTTCAAGCCACCCTGTTTACAGAAACTCTAAACTTAGTCAATGTCTATGGTCCAAATAAGGATGAACCAGGTTTTTTTAATAACTTATTTTGCACCTTGTCAGCGCTCACTGGCCATTATATTTTAGCTGGAGATTTCAATTGTACTCTTAATCCTATTATAGATAGATCATCACATTTGGACAAATCTCATTGCCGGAGTAGGGAAACCATCCTACAGTTTGCTAGGGAATTGAATCTTAAGGATGTATGGAGGGACAGGAATCCTGGAGTTTCAACATATTCTTGCTTTTCTAGAACACACACATCTTACTCACGGATAGATTACTTTCTAGTATCAGCGGGTCTAACATATAAAGTGAAAGGTTGTGATTATGGCAGTATTCTCATATCAGACCATGCCCCAGCCAACTTGTTTTATATGGACCCAGGGCTGGTTCGTGATCCCCCCAAATGGAAATTTTAGCAAGAATGGCTAAAGGACAAAGACTTAATGGAATTCCTTGAAAAGCAAATTACTGATTACTTTGAATTGAATACTTCAGAAACTTCCGCCTGTATGAGATGGGAAGCATTCAAAGCCTTTATCAGAGGTCAAATAATCAATTTCACAAGCTCCAAGTCTAAGAAGGCCAAACAGAAGCTAAAGTTATTGGAATCAAAAATTAAAGCCACTGAAAATATATACTTTCAGAATCCCTGTCCCAAGCTACACCAAATGTTGCTGCTGTTAAGAGCCCAATATTATGAAATCTCAACTTCAAAAGCTACAGCTAATTTACTAAAACTTAAACAATCTGTTTTTGACCAAGGGGAGCAATCTGGAAAAATTCTGGCTTGGCGTATAAAACAAATACAACTAGAACGATCAATTACGGCTTTAAAAAATGATAGAGGAGAAACAATATCTGACCCTGCTGCAATAAATGACTCTTTTAAGGCCTATTATGAAAGATTATATAGCTCTGAAGTAGCCCGGGATGAACCAGATTCCAATCTTTTTTCATTTCTTAATAACATAAATATCCCCAGAATAGAAGAAGAGGAGAGCTTGAGACTCGGGGCCAACCTGACTTTGGAAGAAATCTCTGAAGCAATAATGTGCATGAAATCTGGAAAGGCAGCAGGGCCAGATGGTCTTCCTATTGACATTTACAAAAAAGTTATAACCAAATTAAAGGTTCCCCTTTTGGAAATGTTTTCTGAATCTGCTGAAAAGGGAATACTCCCAACTAGTCTTAGAGGGGCCCTCATTACCCTTCTCCCAAACCTGGAAAATCGAATGATAAGTGTGAAAATTTGCGACCAATTAGCCTTTTAAATTCAGATCTAAAGATACTTTGTAAAATTCTCGCAGAGACTTGAACACCTTTTGCCAAATATTATCAAGGAAGATCAAAATGGGTTCATAGTTGGACGCCAGGGATTCCATAATGTCAGAAGAGTCTTAAATATCTTGCATGAACAAAGGGGATCACTTGATACAGCTTTCTTGGCATTAGATGCCGAGAAGGCTTTTGATAGGGTAGAATGGCCCTATTTGCTAGAACTACTTGGTCGCTTTGGTTTGGGAGAGGGATTCTGCAATTGGGTTAGGCTCCTATATAATGAGCCATATGCAGAAATAATTACCAACAATATTATATCAAAACCAATAAAGATAGGAAGAGGCTGCAGGCAAGGTTGTCCGTTATCCCCCCTTTTATTTATAATTGCTATTGAGCCACTTGCTATTGCTATAAGGGACCACGCAATGATCTCGGGTATAGAAATTGGAGGGCTTGACCATCGAATAGCTCTTTATGCTGATGATGTGATCCTTTCTCTCAAGAATTTGAAAAAATCTATCCCAACCATTTTAGACCTAATGAGCAATTTTGGCTCTATTTCTGGCTACAAGATTAATAAATCAAAATCTTCCATAATGTTTTTAAAGTCAGTGGAAAGGGGGAACCCACCCAAATACACCTGTCACTTTAAGAATGTGAATAAATTTACCTATCTAGGCATCCAAATTGTTCCGAAACTGGAGGATGTGGTGGACTATAATTATAATCCAATTATGACGGACATATCCAACTCAATGGAAAGATGGTCGAATCTCCAAATTTCACTTATTGGCAGAATAAATATACTAAAAATGAATGTTCTCCCCAAGGTTCTGTATTTGTTCCAAAACATCCCCTTGCCACCACCAGCAGGTTTTTTCTCTAAAATAAAAAAACAGTTTAACCAATTTTTACGGAATAATAGGCGTCCTAGACTCCGTTTGTCCCTTTTATATTTGCCCTTTGACAGAGGAGGGTTACAGTGCCCCAATATGCTTTTGTATTATTGGGCAACCCAATTAAGGACTATTATGTTCTATTATGCTCCAGATAAGCCCCCCACATGGAGAAATATTGAATCTCATTATCTTGGGCTTCCTCTTCCTGCATATATCTACTCTGATAAATATAACAAACTCAAGAAGATTACTCTTAATCCTATAGTTAAAAACATGATTTATATTCTGCATGTCACTTGAAGATATTTAAAAGAAAAATCCTCCCTTTCCACTTTCAGCCCAATTTGGGGCAACAACTTTTTTTCTCCAGGTAGGGCAGATTGTGGTTTTAAATTGTGGGCAGACTTGGGGCTGGGACTGATCAGAGATGTTTTTGGGGTGGATGGAAATCTTCTAAGTTTTGAACAACTGGTCCTTAAATTTAACATCCCCCGAAAACATTTTTTCAAATACTTACAACTTAGGAGTTTTATTCGGTCCTTTCATAAAGACTTTACACAAACCCTCCCATTGTCCACATTAGAGAATATCCTATCTAAAAACCCTTTTGGTAAAGGTATGATATCTAAATTATATAACTTGCTGTTGGCAGCATCCCCTGATAACTCTACCACTAAGCTTAATGCATGGAGCTCTGATTTGCAGGAGGAATTGACAGTGGAACAATGGAGCACAGCTTGTAAGGTAGCCCAATCACAGACGAGTAACACACATCTAAAATTACTACAATTTAATTGGCTAATGAGGGTGTACATTACACCAGAAAAACTTAATAAATTTAACATGCAGATACCTGATTTATGCAACAGATGCGGAGGAGATAAGGGTACGTTGTTTCATTGTCTATGGTCCTGTACAAAAGTAAATGAATTTTGGGAAGAGGTAAAAGCCGTATTACAGGAGATTTTATCAATAGAGTTAGATATGGAACCTAAACTATTTCTTCTGGGCTTATATCCTATAGGTTTGAACATAGATAGCTGTCAAAAGCTCTTCATAAATATAGGAATATTACAAGCTAAGAGAGTGATAGCTCTGTCGTGGAAGAAGATCGGCAAACCTAACATTGGGCAGTGGTTCAAAGAAATGTCTTTATGTTTACCATTGGAAAAAATTACGTATACTTTAAAAGATAAGCAAGAAATATTTCAGAAAGTGTGGGGGGGGCTATATTTGGTATATAAAGAACAAAGATTTGTCTAACTTGCTGAGCGAAACTGGGACAACATAACTACTCCCTGTACAGGACCACAATCATGAGCTGCACTCTGACTATATTTTTCTTTATTCTTTATTTCTTCTTTCACCTCATGGACTCAATTGCTGATTTTGAATGTACCTAATGTCTGTTTATCTGTTTGTTTACCGTTAAATATGTGTGTGTAACCTTGATATATCTGCACAAAACTTCAATAAATATATTGTTAAAAAAAAAAAAAAATTCAATTTATACCCTGAATAGAAACCAAACATCTGTAGTTGGTTGGTTAAAATAGGAAGACACTTATCTGGGTCCTCTAAGTAACAAATAACTTCGTCAGCAAAAAGTCCAATGATGTGTTCTTCCTCCCTGACCAGATTGGACAACCTTTATTAAGACCAAGCCTGAAGAAGATATTTTAATATCGAAACGTCGCGACGGGCTTAATCACTTAACAAACATGGATGATTGGACGGAAGTGCGATACGGCAGAGCACGTAACAGGCCACGCCAACGCATCAACTTCCCATATTATGACTCCGCGGAGAGACGACATTCCTGCACCTATGCAGACGCAGTCAAATCATCTCCCTGGACCACAGTCAGGCCTAGGAGGGAGGACAACAGATCCAGACGTGGTGAAGCCCCCTATCCTAGACGCCATGACTATGACAACAATACACAACACAGATCAAACTCACGAAACGGACAAAAAATTCACACAAACCGTGGTTACGCCAAGCAGAAGAGGGGAACTATGCACAATGCTTTCCTAGAGACCCTCCCAAAAAGAAATCAAACACACCTAAACAGGTCAACAACACTACTGAGGATCCCCAACTAGGGCCACAAATCCGCAAAATGTACAATCTCATTAGACAGGTACACCATCTGAATAATGTCTCCACCCTGGAAGACACAGAAGATCGAAAGCGACCTGCGACCTTTAAAAGACTGACTGATTATCTGAGAGACATAATCAAGCCAGTCACCATGACTGACAAAACTAAAGAAATGCTGGACGGCAACGCTCGTAACTGGGTGTACAACACGCAAATTATCCTACAGGAACACTACTCTGAGGGTATACAACAAACCCTGACGGAACTACAGACCATGCTAAGCCCAAATTGGCACGTGGCATTTGAAATAGCTGCTCGATGGTCCAAAAAGAAGTTCCAACGTAGACTGACGAATGACACTCTGGAGAAAACGGAGGCTCTCCTTATCTCCATAACCGGACAAGACAAACACCAACTCATGACTACTGACAGAAACAAATTCAGGCAAGACACACACACACACACACACACACCACACACACACAGACACACAAACTTCACCTAGAATAACACAGAGGAAACTGGGGGTTCCCGCACTGGACAATCCAATGTTTCCAGCGGAAGCCTTTCCACCGCTGGTCCAGTGGACACGGGAACTTGGCTGATACCAGACTGTACCTGGTCCCCTTGGCCATCCCCAACAGGCGAGAGCCCCAAAGAGCAACGCAAGCCTAGAATGGCCAATCCCTGTGTTGTGGAAGAGGAGGACTTAGCCATGAGACCCGAACCAATGCTCACACAAGCCTCTACACGGCTACCGGCCCCAGAGAGGGTCAAACCTGTGGGCCCAAACATCACAGACCGGCTGGTACTGGTCCACGAACCCATTCTACAACACCTTCTCCCCCCGATGATGACCCTCCCAGTGACGAGGAAGCTCTCTCACCAGACGAGGAAGAATCATCAACCCAGGGGGAAGAAGAATTTTTTGAATCTTCATCCATTGCGGATGAAATAATAAAAACAGACTCAGAGGACACAGCTCCTCCTCACGAATCCAATAAGGAAGGAGAAACAAACGCAAACACCAACATGGTGGATGTAACATCAAACGTAGAACAGGGCGGCCCCACGAGGGTGATAACACCCCGTTTTCGCCCCCAAAGACACTCACTTTCACACCAAAAAATGGTTCAGTGGAAACTCAGGGTCCATAAGAAATGGGTCATCCTGGGAGATTCCAACCTTGCCAGAATCCCAGGTTTTGACAGCCCAGACCTTCAAATAGACAGCTACCCGGGTGCCAATTTCAGACACATCGAAGCGATCCTAAACAAACTCACACCCACGAACACGACAGAAAAAGTCATCCTGTCGGTAGGTTTAAATAACAGAGAGCAAAAACCCAGGGAAATGTCAATCAAACAACTACAAAAGGCCCTGAGAATGGCCAAGGATGTGTTTCCACATGCCGAAATTTGGATTCCTATCATCAACTATTCCAAAAACCTACCCAAAAAAGAACAGGATAACCTGGACATCATCAACGCACACATTAGAGCACACATGCCAGTCTTACCACCACTACCGGAAAAGGATTTTAACACAGAAAGAGACAAGATACATTGGACGACCGCAACGGCCACAGCCACGCTGGATCATTGGTCCACAAAGTTAAACTGGACAGCCCATATATTTACACCAACAACGCTCCCTTGGACAGTATTAAGCACCGAAACACTCAGCACAATTCATTTACAAACAACAATAACAGTTACTACAGACATTCATCAAGACACAGACACTGCCCCTAAAACTGTTGTGGTTTTAGCCAAAAAGTTCAAGCCCACACTCGCACAATTAAAATTACTAAACAAAGGCTTATCCTTTATACCCACGGTCAAAATTCATAAAAGCCAAAAGGCACAGATGATGGTGGACATCCAAGCATACCACTGCAGGATCAAATTGGCAACATACTTTGAAAGGAAAAGGAAGAAAGAACCCCCGCCATTCACACCTAATTCAAATTGGACGCCAAAAATTGGGTCATTACTATCGCATATCAGATCCTAATTCGAGCCGACACGTATGCCACCAAAAATTTCAATTGGACAATCAGAGACACAAACAATTTATCCACAGAAGAAAGCTTTGCATTAAAACAGTTAAAAAACAACAACCACATTGTTATTAAGCCAGCGGACAAGGGCAGCGCTGTTGTCATTTTGGACAGAGAGCAGTACATATGGGAGGCCCAAAGACAACTAAAAAACACCAAACACTATAAAAAACTCGACAACCCCATATTTTATGAAACCATTCCGATGGTCACGAAGATTGTTGATGGAATGTGTGCAGAAGGTTTCATAAATAAAAAACAGAAACAATACCTTCTCGGTAACACCAATCCACGGGCCAGAAGGTTTTATCTATTACCAAAAATCCATAAAGATCCTGCACAATGGAGCAAACCCTTTGAGATACCTCCAGGACGCCCCATTGTGTCCGACTGCAGTAGTGAAACGTACCAAATTGCCGAATTTATCGAGCACCACCTAAATCCAATTTCAAACAAACACGCAAGTTACATTAGGGACACATATGATTTTCTGGAAAAAATTAAAAAACTCCAATTACCAACCGCACCTATTTTATTCACTGTAGACACTGATAGTTTGTACACCAACACTGAAACCAAATCAGGCCTTGAAGCAGTCCAGAAATGGTTTGATAAATTTCCTGATCCAAAACGACCGGACAGTCACCTAATTAAATTATTAGAGATTAATTTGACTCGATGTAACGGGTGTGTTTAGGACCCAGATGCAGTACACGAAAACACTCTGGCGGTCGGTAATAACTTTTATTAATACCAACACAAATAGAGTTCAGCTTACAGATAGTGAGTTCGTTCTTCGGGCGGTGAGCCCTAGCAATGTGGCCGTGGCTTGCAGGTAGAGCAGAGCAGAGGAAGGTGAATGGAAAAACACTGGCAGCAGGGGGAGGAGGGAGAATGCAGGAACCATGACACTCGAAATGACTTCGAATTTGATGACCAGTATTACTTGCAAACTTGTGGTACGGCAATGGGTAAAAAATTCGCACCCTCGTACGCAAACATCTTCATGGCACATTGGGAAGAGTCTGCACTAGCCCAATCTCCACTAAAACTGCTTCACTACTACAGATTTCTAGACGATATTTGGGGCGTTTGGACTCACTCCAGAACAGAATTTAATCACTTTATCACATTACTGAACAACCACCATCCATCAATCAAGGTGAAATATGTGGTGGATGACAATTCGCTCAATTTTTTGGACGTTGTAACTTTCAAAGGACAACGATTTGCAGAAACAGGACAATTGGACTCCAAAGTTTACTTTAAAGACACTGACACACATGCCCTGCTCTGGAAAAATAGTTTTCACCCACGACATACATATAAAGGTCTAATCCGGTCTCAATTACTCCGTTTTCATAAAATTTGCAGCCAAAAACAAGATTTTGAGGAAGCCACGTCAACCCTATTCCGGGCCTTAAAAAACAGAGGATATTCCCGTTCCTTTTTACGGAACGCATGGAAATCCTTTTTGAACCCCAAACATGCAACGGAGAACGGAAAACGAGACATCATCCCCCTCATCACGACCTATTCCAAACAGAGCCTGGGCTTGACCCACATCTTGAGGAAAAATTATGTCAGGTTTTCATCCAACACCACAACGCTCCAAAAACATAAAACCATCTCTGCGTACCGCAGGAACCACAACTTACAGGATCTTTTAGTACATAGCAAACTAAAACCGACCACGAACAGGGTACAAAGACTGTGTTTGGAATATAGACACATTCGGTTTGCGACCAACTCACAATCCAAAATGGTCATAAAATTTGGGCCTCCCATAGGGCCAGAAACAACCAATTGTGTTTATTTGATCTATTGTTCCAAGTGTAATATGAAATATGTTGGAGAAACCAAGAACTCTATGAAAATGAGACTAATATAGCATAGATACAACATCAGGCACCAGAAAAGAACAGATACATTTCTGGTGAAACACTTTATCACACACAAACTCGAGTCATTAAGGGTCATGGGACTACAGACAAGTCCTTTATGGACAGACTCCTTACATAAAAAACACGAAAAACATTGGATCAGTACACTTGGAACAAAATATCCTTGGGGTCTGAATGAGCAGTGAGGGGCACCAGACGCCGATCCCAGGATGGCCCGTGCTTTACGTGGAAATTTGTTTTCCCGGATTGTTCAATTTCCCCTAACCCTAAACCCTAACCCTAACCCTAACCCTAAACCTAAACCTAACCCTAATCCTAACCCCTAACCCCTAACCCTAACCCTACGGCAATTCCAGATTCTCATCTACTCAATGGCTGTAGATAGAAATTTGGAATATTCCAAATTTCAATCTAGCCAATTCCAATTCTCAATAAATTGCCATATACTCAATGCTGTGTAATGTAAATAACGTTTATTTACAGCAAACAAAACATGTTTCTTTTCCTTCTCGTCAGTGTTGCACCAATTAACAGAAAAAACAATGGGCAGTGCGTCAAATACTGTACAACAGATTAGAAATTGCTAAATTAAATGTTGTCTTCTTGGATTCACCAGCTATTAAAAAGTACAGTGACACAACCAATCCACAACATACTTATACTTGTGTGCTACACATAATGTGCAAAACGAGCATAACTTAAAAACACAATGCTTTTTCTGGTTGATACAAAATCACAACATTTCAGTGATGTGAACTACATCAAATGTGCAAGAGGGCCAACAAAAATTGTCTCATTTTTATCGAATAAACAGCCATTGCTTTAGTACCGGACTGTTGCTTTTGGGCGCAGGCTTAGTTTTCCTTCTTGGCAAAATATGCCGAAGGCCCCTTCGACTCGGCCCTTCCTGAGGGGTGTATGGGGGAGGCCCAGGGGTGTGTGGGGGAGGCTGGGGGGGAGGCGTAGGCGTTCCAGACTGAGGATTTTGTGGAAGAACGCACTCACAGATGCGTGCGCTCTCCGCGCTGACAGTTACACCAGCTCCCTTGATCCTGAACTTGATTCTTGATGGACACAAGTAGAAGAGTTAGCAAAGTTATACCCCTGTTGTCCCTCAGCAGGTAAAAAATAGTCTTGCGAATACAAACATATAATAATAACAAAATGAATATAAACATCTATCATACTCTGTATTGGCACATTTGACGGTGAGTATATAATCCTGTTGAGTAGGGGAGGCTCTAACTCCAGTCTGCTCTGGTGCGTGACTCTAATGAAAGGAGGCGACAAATTAACAACCTACAATGAAACTACCATGCAATATATTGAGAATTCATATCTACTTACCATCATGCATCCACACGTGATGTTTCACCTGTAAAACAAATTCATAAATGAGAATATGGAATTAGACCACATGACTCCAAATTCTGATCTATTGCATTAGCATTAGCTTGTAAATTAGCATCTTTTTAAAAATGCAATGGCTACATTTTAAACAGAGTCAAAACTGAGCCAAGGTGAATAAATGTATGACATGTGAAGCATGCACATGAAAAACAAGCATTCTGAGGCCACAAATGCTAACTTACCAGGAAATCCAGCTGCACGCAAGAGGAGTGTCCTTCAACTGCAGCCACCCGACTTCTGATTCCCTTTTTTGAAGTACTTCCTGTTGACACAGGAAGTAGTCGAGAGGAGATAAATAAATGAGAATTTGGAATATTCCAGATTTTTTTCTCACTTGATAAGTCATCATTACCTGTGGCTGTACTGATGTGAACACCTCTTTCAGACCCAGCCTACTTTGTCCTTTCAAATGCACTAGGATTCAGCCCACTGTCTGCTCTTGTTTTTGAAATATGAGCCTTCGAAATTACTTCCACTTTCTCATCTATGGGCCTATGAGTAGATGAGAATTTGGAAGTTTTTTTCTCACTTGATAAGTCATCATTACCTGTGCCTATACTGATGTTGCCACCTGTGTTGGACGCATCCCTCTATTAGCTTCCAAATTAACTAAGAATCAGCCCACTGTCTGCTTTTGTCTTTGAAATATGAGCCTTTGAAATTTCTTCCACATTCTCATCTATGTGCCTATGGGTAGATGAGAATTTGGAAGTTTTTTCTCATAAATAATTCATCATTACATGTGCCTACATTGATGCACCTTCCTGTTTTTCATTGAGAACTCTCCAGGATTCCATATGTGCTATCATCCCACTGTGTCCCTCTTTCATCGAAATATGATCCTTCGATATACCTACATTGATGTAACCATTTGTGTTTAATGCAGCAACCTTATCCCAGAAACATGTCACCAACAGCAATTTGGTACTTTATTGCAGTACATCATTGATTTTTAAACTTTTACAAAGTGCTTCCTTCACTTCAGTGAATTTTACGAAACACTTTTACAAAAATTTCAACACTGGACCTTGACTCAAACTCAATTGCAAATTCTACAAAAAAAACATTCACTTTTTTTTATCACAGCTATGATAAGTTGTACAAACAGTATAACCACCCACATAACAAAAATCCAATATTTCTTCCGGCACCATATATCTATATCTATCTATCTATCTATCTATCTATCTATCTATCTATATCTATATCTATATCTATATCTATATGGCCCAGTTTGGGCAAACAGATGTGGCCCGCTGTTGGGCTGTAATTCCATGCCAAATGTGCCCCAGAAGAAATGTTGGATTTGGTTATCTGGACATGAACATTGAACAATAAAATCCTTATGAAATATCATAAAACAAATTTGCTGGAATGAAATTCCAAATAGAAAGATTCAACTTTAAATTGAATTGAAGTGCTAGCATAATTACCCTTAACTAATAACAGGTATGGGGTTAGTGGAACAGAGAGTGGAACAGCAAACACAGGGCAGTAGAAAATAACTGAGGAGACTCAGCTATGTTGTTGTGGCATCCACTATTTGTTTGACTGCCTCTAATGACTCGGCTGTCATCGGGGTCAGGTTCTCAGGGGCACAGCCTGTGGGATCAGCGGCTTGGGTTTGTGGCATGTCCTCTGCAAGCGTTTCGACAATGACCTCAGTTGTCATCTGGATCAAGGTATCAGGGGCACAGTCTTGAATATCCATGACTAGAGTCTCTGGCACGGACTCCAGTATCTCAATGGGCAGATACACATACTCCGGTGTCTCCAAGCTTGAGAGCATAGACGCAGATTGTTGTGCACCCTCAGGATTTGTTTCCTCAGGCGTCTGCTTGATGGAGGTGGGGGGTTCCTGCACATCCCCTGGAGCCTGCTCAACAGGGGGTGTGGGGAAACTTCTACTTGTCATGTGGGGCCTCTCTTCAATTTGACATCCTCCTTTCTCCTGATCTGTGATATCTACCTCATTCCTGACACTGCACTCAGCTGGGGGTGGATGGTCAGAGTGGACAACCTGTTTTGGCAGGAACTGTGATTTCATTTTCGTCTTATAATATTCTGTAATAGATGAGCTTAGCCTTTCAACCTGCACCTTACACTTTGACAGTGCAAACACATCGGGCCTCTTTGGAATGCCGTATTTCTTGGATTTCCCAGTGAACTTCAGTCTTTTCTTATATGGTAGAGGTTGAGCTGGTGGGACTTCATCCTCTGAGGATGAAGGCCCAGAAACCGTAACAGTCAAGTTTTTTGCTGCACGTTTTTGAGGCATGCGTCTCAGCTCGTCCGAAGACAGTGACGATTCTGAATCAGGTCCATCATCATTGATGGGCTGCTCATCTTCTGAGCTGGTCTCTCCTGTGTCACTTAGGCTGGTTTCATCCTCATCATGTTCCATATGACTTTCAGACATCCTCAGGGCTTTGAGTCTTAGCATCCTAGTTTCATATGCCATAATTTTGTCAGGCAGAGCCACATAAAACTTGTCAGCTGTAGTTGGATCGTGGCACATGGCTTTTGCCACCTGCTTGCGTTCCTTTTCAGACAGGTGTCGGTCCGCCTGGAAACCCAAAGACATAAAATTTAAAAATATGCTACTTGAAGTGGATATTTGGAAACTGTGTCTCAGTAACTTTACTCAGGGCTCTCAATTAACTGTTTACATCTCAACACTTTAAAATGACTACAAGTTTCCAACTTCCACATTCCACATCAACGGCTGACTTCCAACTTCCACATTCCTATTCTACAGCTTCGGATCTTATTGAAGGTGATTGTACTCTGCATTCCTGCGTCCTCCCAAGCCAGGATCAGGAAGTTTGAGGGCTTCACCATCTGTTTGCCGGCATCTGTGTGGAACACATACTTGCTCCTCTTCCCGTGGTCACAGCATTTTCCATTTGTCAGTGCTTCAAGCCATGAAAACTCTTCACTGTTCAGGGCAAGTGAGGCTTGGCCGAATGCCTGAACTGTTTCGTGTTCATCCACCTTGTAAAAATAATGCAAAAATTGTCATATTTCACTGGACTTTAATTTACCAAAACAATATTCATCATTAAACTCATTAGTGTCTATTGTGTTTAGTCTGAGGTTTGTGGTCCCAAGAAATACTAACCAGAATGTGGAACCTCTCGCCGTGATTCCACGACTCAAATTTGACCACAGCTTCTTTGGTCATGTTGGTGAGGACCACAGATCTGTGTCCTGTCAGCATGGCGAGGTACCCCATTATATACCCCATCAACTTGGAGTGCTGCTCCTTCTCATGCGTCTGTCTGGATAAGTCTTCTACAAAACATATAAAGTTAGATGAAAATACGTTTTTTAAAATATTTTAAGTTAGTCAAGAAAATTGATCACAGTGCAAGTAATGTAATCCGCTTACCAAGCAGCTTTGGAATTTTTTTCCTGGCAGCCTTCATAAATTGCATTTGGTCATGTGCGAGAAGCTGATCATCTGCGAAAACAGTGCACCACCACATGTGGCCTTAATTCCCAATTCATTTAGATGACAAAATATATACAGGACATACAATTTGATTTTCAGAAAGTACACAAAACCAGACTGGAAAAAAAGGGAAAATATCTACCTGTTTTTCGGGACAGCACTTTCTGCCCATGGACCACCACCTTCCTTTGGACCTCTGATGCTATTCTCTTTATCTCATAATGAAGTTGAGTAAAGTCCTTCTGCTTAATCTTGCTAGCCTTCTGATATGAGTTCTCAATGTGCTTCAAAAACATGGTAACGTTGTTCAACATGTTTTTGATTGATGTCGGTGCATAGCCTTTATGCGTTAAGTATGTTGGCCAACTATGGAAAAAGAAAAGCAATTATAAGTGACTAAGTCTCATTTATAGTTCCGCCATCACATTCTACATTCAATATTCCAACTTCCACATTTTCACATATTTCAAAATATCATAGATCACAGCTTGGAATTCATAGGGAAGAATCTGTATTAATATTTGTAAGTCTTTTGTCCTTGGTTAACTCAGAAAATTATCATTTTTTGGTCAAGAAATATATGACATGAAAAAATACTTACGCACGTAACTTGTCCATTTGTAGGAGGAACCTCAGGTCATGGAAAACAGCACTGGATGGTAGGCCAGCAGCCATGTAGTAACAAAATCGTGACACATGGCTGGATGCCTGCGCTGCATTATCCCTGTCCTTTCTTGTTGTCCGTGACCCAAGGCGAAACTTCATGAAGTCTTCAGTAACCTTCTCTGGAGTAAAGATAAAAAAAATAAACATTTGTTGTACAAACAAAAGCTGAAAAAGAATGAATTGACTGCTAAATTGTAACTGACATGACAAGTAAAACTTATCAAATAAACGATCACTGTCATGGTACCTGCCTTTCCTCCTCCTCCCCCGCTGCCAGTAGTTTTCCATTCACCCTCCCTCTGCTCCGCTCTACCTGCAAGCCACGCCCTCCGCTGCAGCCTGCTCTCCCCACAGCTGCAGCTCATCACCAATCACCCGGTATATAAGACACTTCAACACTCTCACTCACTGCCAGATTGTTCCTCTGCGTCATGCAAGACTTTCCAGCCGACTCTGCCTGTCCCCGACCCGCTCTCCTCGCCTGCCTCCTGGTGTACCTACCTGCCTTCTGTCCCCGATCACGTGCTCTGTTTCGGCGTTCCGGAAATCTGACCGCTTCTCTGGTAAAGACTCCTCTGCTTGGTTTCAACGTTCCTCCTGCCTGCTCCCCGTCGGTACTGCTGCCTTTGCGGACTGCTTTCCCGGTAACGGAACCTCTGCCTGTCCCCGACCATTCCTCAGCTCTACCCACAACGACGCTTCCACACGTGTTGTCGGCTCGTCGTGCTACGGGGCTTCCTGCTCGCCAGTCACAGTTGGTATAAGCTTCGTGTCTTCTCTTCGTGGGAAACCCAGAGACATTGCTTGGGCTCTCCGCCTGAAGAACAAACTGACTTTCTGTATATTGGACATTATATGTGTTGGTATTAATAAAAGATATTACCAACTGCCACAGAGTATCGGTGTACTGCATCTGGGTCCTAAACACACCCATTTCAGACCACCCTTCTTGTACTTGCATGTGTGTTCCCCTTTTTGGGCAGATAGAGGGGGGTTTTTTTGAATGCTGCTGGGCGTACGGGGCTGGCTGGTCATCATTTTTTCACCTTTTGTTCAAGGTTCTTCAACCTGACAGCAAGGTCAAGGCAGTTGCAGCTACATGTTGATTGCACTCCCGCTGAACTAAGTGACATGTCACTCCCACCACTCAAGTGCCCTGGCAAGCTCCATGAGGGAACACCACCGTCGCTGGATGCATGGTCACTTTGGCGACTCAAGTGCCCTGACAAGCCTCTTGAGGAATTCGTAGTGTGACTGGACAAACCGGAGGACCCTTGCAGAGGGGTGGAATGCAGTCTGTCACTCCCACTTGTAGAGAAAACTGAAGAGTTGAGACCAGAAACAGAGCTGGAAGGAAGTGGTCTGCTTTTGTATTTACAAGCATCACTGGAGGAGGATGTATTGTGATGCATGTGCAAAGAGCTTCTATGTGGCATGGGGTCGGGAGATACCATGGTGGAACTGTTACCAGCGTAGCTAGGATGGCCAGAGGATGGACTGCTGTGCATTTCATTATCCTGGCGCCCATCATTCTCCTCATCCTGGCACCCATCATTCTCCTCATCCTGGCACCCGAAAGCATTATAATCCTGCCCCTTGTCACCATCAGTGGGGTCCTCCAACATTTGGAAGTCATCATTTGGACCATCACCCTCTATAACAAATTAGAACAGATTAAATTCCAAATTTCAGTATATATCATTACATGTTTGGTTGCTACAAAAAAGCCATAAAAACAACACAAAAGAAAATGCAAAAGTTTAATATGTGTATGGGTAAATAGACAATTTCATAGGATAATAAAAAGTTTCTTTTCAGTGTACTTGTTATTACAGAACTACAAAAAATACTAAAGCAACTTAAAAGTACCAGTTTTATGAGTATTTCCCAGGTCCAACGTAGAGACCATGGGTGTTTCCGGGTCAGATTCTCGAAGTTCAACAAACTGTTTCACGATAGCATTTCTTTTGGCCTGTTTCAACAATGGTTCTCGCTCCTATTAACGTAAAATGAGTTTTTATTCCAAATATGGATGAAACATCAGATTCACATCAGATCTTGCATGAGTTTTTTTGTCAAATGAATCATCATAAATCAAACCAAATGAAAATACTTACGTCTGCTGACTCCAGTTTGTGTGTGTCTTGTAAAGGTTTGTCCAGGCGCACAAACTGTTCTTTTCCACATAAACAGGCAGCTAAGGGCTCCTGAAAATCTGCATTAGGAAATGAAAAATAAATGAGTCCATGAAATGCAAACAAATATCACAACAGCCTATACTGATAAATCTGCAATATCAATGCCGTACGCAAGGACTAAATCGAGGGTGTGATTGTAGCGGTGGGTGGGTTTATGTACACACTGACTGAAGCCTATTGAATCCAAAAGTGTGGAGAAAGCAGAACTAAGGCTGTCACTATTAACATCCATGTGAATGTTAAAATCCCCTACGATAATAATTTTGTCTGATTTGAGCACTAAACTTGATATAAGCTCAGAGAACTCAGGTAGAAATTCAGAGTATGGGCCGGGGGCGCGGTACACTATGACAAATAGAATTGGCTGTAAAGTTTTCCAGGATGGGTGAGAAAGACTAAGAAAAAGGCTTTCAAATGAATTATAGTTTAACTTGGCCTTAGTGTGAATTGCTAAGCTTGAATCAAAAATAGCAGCGACTCCCCCTCCTCGGCCAGTGTCCCGCGCAACGTGACTATTTATATGACCAGGAGGAGTGGATTCATTCAGGCTAACGTACTCTTCAGGACAAAGCCAGGTCTCAGTGAGGCATAATAAATCAATATGGTTATCCGATATTAAATCAGTGACTAAATGAGCCTTGGTTGATAAGGATCTAACGTTCAAGAGTCCGCATTTAATTCTCCTGTTATGATGCTGTATGACAGGAGATGAGTTAATTTTTATGAGATTTTCATGTACAACTCCCCTTTTGTTTATTTTAGTATTAAAAAAATGAAGTGGTCGGGGGACAGACACTGTTTTTATAACATTTACATTATGGGTGCGTGACTGTGCTAGAGGAAGCTCAGAGAAGCGTGTAAGACTGCGACTCTGAAACCTGGTCCCAACTCTGGTTTGTCATGGGTTAGCGCTCGTTCCAGGGCTGATGCAGACTGACGCGCCTCTGCCGCGTTGGAGGTTAGCTTAGCCTCGTGTTGCTGAAGCATTCCTTCCACGCGGGCTAGGCGGGATTGCAGAGCATTGGAGTCTGCTGGGTCCATGTCTGGCCAGATTGTACTGAAACGGGTGGTGGTAGGACCCAGATGCAGTACAACAATAGGCTCGATAAGTTGGTAATAACTTTTATTGTAACCAACACAGATATGGCTCAGCTTACAGACAAAGAGTTCGTTCTTCGTGCAGGGAGCCCTGGCAGTGTCTCTGGGTTTCACACGGGGCGAAGAAACGAAGCTTGTACCCTCAGTGGCTGGCGGGGAGGAAACCCCGTAGCTCCACGAGCCGTCTCCACGTGCTGGAACGCCGACTGGGATCGAGCAGAGGGATGGTCTGGGACAAGCAGGGGTTCGGTAACCAGGAAGTCCGTCCGCGGGAGCAACAGTACCGACAGGGATCAGGCAGGAGGATCGTCTTAGCTGAGCGAAGGAGTCTTTACCAGTAGAGCCGTCAGTTTTCCGGAATGCCGAAACTGGAAACATGGTCGAGGACAAAGAGCAGGTAGGTCCGGGGGGAGTCAGGCGAGGAGAGCAGGTCAGGAACAGGCAGAGTCGGCAACGGGTGATCTGACGGAGAAACGCTGGAAAGACATGCATCATGCAGAGGAACAATCTGGCAATGTGTGTGTGAACTGGAGTGTCTTAAATACTGCACTGATTGGAGATGAGCTGCATCCAACACCACAACGCTCCAAAAACATAAAACCATCTCTGCGTACCGCAGGAACCACAATTTACAGGATCTTTTAGTACATAGCAAACTAAAACCGACCACGAACGGGGTACAAAGACTGTGTTTGGAATTTAAACACATTTGGTTTGCGACCAACTCACAATCCAAAATGGTCATAAAATTTGGGCCTCCCATAGGGCCAGAAACAACCAATTGTGTTTATTTGATCTATTGTTCCAAGTGTAATATGAAATATGTCGGAGAAACCAAGAACTCTATGAAAATGAGACTAATACAGCATAGATACAACATCAGGCACCAGAAAAGAACAGATACATTTCTGGTGAAACACACAAACTGGAGTCATTAAGGGTCATGGGACTACAGACAAGTCCTTTATGGACAGACTCCTTACATAAAAAACACAAAAAACATTGGATCAGTACATTTGGAACAAAATATCCTTGGGGTCTGAATGAGCAGTGAGGGGCACCAGACGTCGATCCCAGGATGGCCCATGCTTTACGTGGAAATTTGTTTTCCCGGATTGTTCAATTTCCCCTAACCCTAAACCCTAACCCTAACCCTAACCCCTAACCCTAACCCTAACCCTTAATCTCACCCTAATTTGAACCTAACCCTTAATTCTGGCCCTAATCCTAACCCTAACCCTAACCTTAACCCTAACCCTAATCCTAATCCTAACCATGCCCCCTTAATTCTTGCTTAATCCTAACCTAACCCTTAATTCTGGCCCTAACCCTAACCACGCCCCCCTTCATTCTTGCCTAATCCTAACCTAACCCTCAATTAGGCCCTAACCCTAACCACACTCCTTAATTTGTGCCTAATCCTAACCTAACCCTTAATTCTGGCCCTAATCCTAACCACGCCCCCTAAAATTTTCCCTAACCACACCCCCATAACAATAAAAGGAGAAATATATACAGGGTGGGTGGGGCAATGTGGTATTATAGGGTTAAAAACTTAAAAAAGTAACAAATCATCAAATTGGTCTTTGGCAATTAATTTATGATGGGATCATATAGTTAAACAATACAAAATTACATAATTCAAAAGGGGATACATAAGAATCAGAATCAGAATCAGAATCAGAATCACGTTTATTGGCCAAGTTCAACAAATGAGGAACAAGGAGTTTTTTCCGGGTTGGCAATGCTCACAGTACAGGGGAGGGAAATAAGTTAGGGATAAGAAAAATAGAAAAAAAGACAGACATAGACATGTAATTGTATTTACAAAATCAAGAGATAGAGAATATATACAAAATGTACAGTATGTAATTCAAAAATATACAGTATGAACAGTTTAGTGCAAAAACCACTGTGCATGAGGTAGTATAAATATATATATATATTTGTTGTTTGTTGTTTTTTTGTTTTTTTGTTTGTTTTTGTTTTGTTTTGTTTTGTTTTGTTTTGTTTGTTTTTCTCTCCTGACACTCTGACTATTTACAGTTCATCAGAGTGTCAGTCTGATGAACTGTAAATAGTCAGAGTGACAGCCTGGGGGTAGAAACTGTCTTTGTGTCTGGTGGTCTTGGCATACAGTGCTCTGTAACGCCTTCCAGAGGGGAGGAGTTTGAACAGTTTGTGACCGGGGTGTGATGGGTCTGCAGAGATGGTGCCTGCCCGTTTCCTGATCCTGGACCGGTAAAGGTCCTGGATGGAGGGCAGGTCGGCCCCAATGATTCTCTCTGCAGTTCTGATTGTTCGTTGCAGTCTAATCCTGTCCTGTCTGGTGGCAGACATCATATTAATAATTTAAGGAGCATATATACATATATGGGATGGGTTACAGTTCATATGGTGTAACGGGTGTATGGAGGACCCAGATGCAGTACAGTACGCTTCACTGGCAGTTGGTAATAACTTTTATTTGAACCAACACGAATGGTAAACAGGACACAGATTGAGAGTTCGTTCTTCAGGCTGTGAGCCCAAGCAATGTCTCTGGGAATCACACGAAGCGAAGACACGAAGCTCGTACCCACTGTGGCTGGTGACGAGGAAACCCCGTAGGTCCGTGAGCCGACAACACGTGTGCGAGTGTTGTCGGGGATCGAGCGGAGGAGTGGTCGAGGGCAGGCAGGGGTTCGGTTACCGGGAAGTCCGTCCACGGAAACAACAGCACCAGCAGGGATCAGGCAGGAGAATCGTCGAAGCAGAGCAGAAAGGTCTTTACCAGGGAATCCGTCAGATTTCCGGAATGCCGAAACTGAGCACGTGGTCGGGGACAGAAGGCAGGTAGGTTCACGAGGAGTCAGGCGAGGAGAGCAGGTCGGGGACAGGCAGAGTCGGCAACGGAGGATCTGTTTGGCGAGTGCTGGAAAGACGTGCATGCTGCAGAGGACGATCTGGCAATGTGTGTGTGAACAGGAGTGTCTTAAATACCGGGTTGTTTGGTGATGAGCTGCAGCTGTGGGGAGAGCAGGCTGCAGCAGTGGGCACGGCTTGGAGGTAGAGCAGGTCAGAGGAAGGTGAATGGAAAGTTACTGGCAGGGAGGGGGAGGAGGAGAATGCAGGAATCATGACATATGGGGGGAGTTATAGGTTAAAAAAGTCAAGTAGAAAATAAGTTAAGAATTACACACTAACATTAAAACACAAAGTTAAAAGACAAAACAGAGGGCATAAAAGCTTCAACTTCAGGAGAGTGCTCATTTCATCTTACACCTCTGAGGGAGTCACATCATTCCAGCCTCTTTGACACTTTAGTTTTTTGCGTGCCTAAATTGACCTGAGGAAGACCTCACTCGGTCAAAACGTTGTCTCGGCACGCCTTCTTTAGTTTTTTACTGTTGACACATATATGTTTATACATTGGCAGTTAAAAATTATTGTATTTTAATTCATTGTTGTACATTTTTTTATATATTATACTGTATTAAACCCATTGCATGGGTACCCTTGAGGAGGGTTGGACGCTGGTCCGCCGCGGTGGGCGGCGCCAGCGGGCCACCCAACCCCGTTGGGACTAGGACAGGGACAGGTACTTTGGGTGGAGGGCGAGGGCACCTCCCTTCTCCGAAAGGAGAGGGGGATACTTCCCCACCCCTAACCCCTAACCCTAACCCTAACCCTAACCCTAATCCCTACCTAATCCCTAACCCCCCAACCCTAACCCTAACCCCTACCCCTAATCCTAACCTTAATCCTAAATAAAAAAGAAAGGAGACCTAAAACACAAGTTAATGATCAAAAGTACAACAGACAGAAATAAATAAATTCTTACAATTGCAATAATAAATGAATGAAGATTAACACTGCTTTAAATTCATGGCTAAAAGGGCTAAAAACAAGTTAATAACTTACTGAATCATTTACAATTCTCTAAAACAAATAAATAATTAAAACAAAAAACAGGAATAAATAAATTTTTAAAACTGCAACAAAACATAAATGGGGAATATCATTGGCTTGCATATATAGTTAAAAGGGCTAAAAATCATTTAAAAACATTTTTTGGCAGTTGGATGGACAGGGAGGGGAGGCGGAGCTTGGGGGAGACAGCAGTGTGGGGAATGTGTCAGGACACGCCTCCTCAGAGGCTCACTCTGCATCAGACTTTCAAAGAGAACACAGCTCTCACTCTAAGCTCCAGCAGACAGACTTCACTCTTTCTTTCTGTGTGCTTTGGCCTGAAGAAGACCCTCTCTAGGTCGAAACGTCGCCGCAGGCAAACACTATTTCGGCTTCTTTGCCACAAAAATAAATTCTTTTTTTATTTTCATTTAAAAACTAAATCTTTTTTTCTTTTTTACTTTTCTCTTTTTTTGGTTTTCATTTCAACTCATATCATTTAAAAAGTTACACATTCATTAATAAATACATTCTTTCATTTCATATTGACCTTATAAAAAATAGCACATACAAAATTTATTAATAAATAACAAAGCTCAAAGCACAGAGGACAAATCACACACACACACACACACACACACACATATACACCCACGCACACACGCTCACATTAAAGGGACACTCATACACGCACGATGGCGTGGGTCCCGGATGGACGGTGGACAGAGGTCCGCTACAGCAGAGGGCGCAATCGCTCCTATCAGCGGGGTTGGGGCCAGGATGACGGGGGGGATCGGTGGAAGGCCCGTGCACCTCCCGGACCCTCTTGGAGACGGGCTCAGTTCCCCTGTCCTAACCCCAACTCCAACCCCAACCCTAACACTAACACTAAAACTAACCCTTACCCACTATGTAAACTATTGGTTCCCATAAGCCTGCCATCTCAGGAGGGGTCAAAAAATGTCATGGTTTTGGCCAAAAAAATAAAACTAACCGCCCTACAACTCCCTTTACTTAACAGGGGTTTCAACTTTATCCCAGACACAGACAGCAATAACAAAATTATTGAACAAAGCAGATGGGACTTATAATAATACCATGGGAGAATTAAATTGTCCCCATATTTTAAAATTAAAAACAAAAAGGACGCAGACCCCCCACTTTTCACCCCAAATTGAACTGGACCCCACCTCTGGCCCAACTGCCACCAGAAATCACTGCCCTGGTCAAAGCTGACATATAATATTTTCATAACAGCTTTCAACCTGTCTTGACCAGACCCAACCTCAATGAAGAGGAGACAGAGGCCCTGAACGAATTAAGAAATAACAAACCTGGCATTTAAAAGCTTAAAATTCTGAAAATGAGTGAATATCTAATAGTTATGATTAGGACTGATGTTGGACACATGGAAATGAGTTGAAAATATAAATAAGGTGAAAATGTAAGGTGGAAAGAAAGAAAGGTGGAGAGAGAGAGAGAGAAACAATAGGTGAAAGTGAGTGGGGGGGGGGGGGGGGGGTGACATAGATGTGTGTGTGTGTGAGAGAGAGAGACGGCCAAAGCACAAGTGTATAATCACAGCAAAGAGACACACCAGACGCTGAAGCTCCTCTCAACCAGTGAGTATATCATTTTACCTTAAATTCATGTGTTTGTGTATCATTTTGTACAGCTGTAATCACTAATGTACAGTTTTAGTAACAGATAGTTTTGTTAGTGGATGTGAAAATGATAAATTTACTCATTAATTGCTTCTTTGTCTCTGGTAATGATGGTTTCAGTGACAAAAAAACAACAACAACAAACGTAATTAGGAATCAAACTGCATTCATAAATGGATCTTAACTGTGTTGATGTATTAGATGTGTACCTCCATATGTGTACAGTATTGTCGGGGTTAACCCTTTGAAGCAAACTGATTTCTTTCAGAAGAGGGCAACGAGCACCAAAAGTGTTTAGTTAGTTAAATTAGTTAAAAAGTGCAAAAAAAGTACCCGAAAATTAGTTTTAAAAAAGTATATGTAAAAGAAAGTGATAAAATAAAATTCGAAAAAGTACTTAAAACATCTTAATTATTTTGTAGCATAATTTAAAATATGCTATAATGGTCGGTATATGATAAGGTAGTTTTAGTTGTTATGCTATTTAATGGTAGTTTTTTCTTTTTTTACCCAGAAATCTGTTTATAGCTGTTTTGAAATACTTTTTAAAATCTACTAATATGTAAAACATCAATCACCAAGTTGCTCATTGCCTTTTTGAAAAAATTACATCAATTTGCTTTAGTTTTTGTTATTGTTGTTTTTTAAATGCAGCACAAGAAAAGGATTAATGTTTATCTTTTCATGATTTGGAACAAATAACAAACAAACAGTGGCATTTATTCATCTTGCATATATATATGCATGTTTTTCACTCATATGTTCAGTAAACATTGGAGCATTGGATTTTGAGTTTTCTGGTAAATGCATATTTTTTTCTTTTCTTTTGTAGACTTTTCCTCCGTGACCATCCCCTTCAGTGTGAGCTGAGATTGGAAATCCATCGCTGTGCGTCACCTCTGCGCTCTGTAACCTGGGACACACACACACACACACATACCTCCCCCTGCTGCTCTGCCCAGCCCACCTGCACCATCATGGATCTCATGGAGATGGGAGGCGGAGGCAGCGGCTGTGAAGACGAAAACTGTGGCCTCACATCTGGTGTTACAGATAACTGTTCGAACCAAGACTGCCACTGGGAGGAACCTGTGTTTGGACTGATTGAGTTGGGTGGGTAAAAGAAACTAGAGCTAAATATTCTTGTAAAATGGTTAATGAAAATATAAAGATGCACCTCGCAAGATTTTACGGAAAAGAAAAGAAATGCAAAAAAGAAAAAACATAAATCACAAATACTAGTATTAGTATTTTTATTGTCACTATGAGTCAGAATTACACTTAAAGGAATGAAAACAGAAGGATTCTGGTTGTTCAAATGTTTTGTCTCTAAATTCAGTGACATTTTTTAAAAATGGAGGTATGTGTTCAAAAAGTCTCCTTTTTAAAAAAATAAAATAAAATAAAGGTGAGATTTTCAGTCCTGTTGCAACAAATGTAGACGGCATAATAATCGTCAACTTTCATATATCTGAACCCTTTGAAACCTGAGCAGATTGGTTTGATTGAAAAAAAAAAACACACTAGAGGATAAAGGCCTGAAAAACGGTGGATGATGCGCCTGCCAAGCTGCAGATCGATGTTTGAAAACTACAATCATTAAATCATTAGCCAATCATCCCTGCATTTCAGGGCAGTGCCATGAAAAGTGTTTTGTTTTTTTTATTGGGTCATTGCGGTATTTCCACTGTAATAAAAAAATACTGTCATAAATACAAAGTGGTTCTGATAAAACATGTCCATATTTCATCTTCTAGTGTGTGTGACCGTCATTTATATACCACTGATGCTCTTCGGGCTTCTGGGAAATATTCTGACGATTCTGGTGGTTTGGCTCCGACCTCACATGAGGAGCTCCACCTACCTCTACCTGAGCAGCATGGCTGTCAGTGACCTGCTCATACTCCTGCTGCTGCCGCTGGAGCTGTATAAGGTACACACACACACATTTTTCATCCATCATACTTAAAATAGAAATAATGTTAAAATCTAAAATTCTTCTTTTCCCAACTGTAATTTTAATCTAATCAGTTCATAGTGAGTGTCTTATCCACACCTTCAACAGCACTGTCAGCCGACGGTTGCCTGATGCAGTTATTTGTCTTTCACTGTTTTTCATTATTTTTACCACAATGCTATTAATATTATTGTAGAGGATTTTGATAAATAGTTGTATCCAGCTATATAAGTTTTTTACTAAGAAAACCAGAAATTCTAGCAAGAAATATTATAATTTTCAACTGGAACTGCAGTGCAAGTTTTTATTATATGATTTGTTAGATTATAATGTTTTTAGTTGAATAACATTGTTGGTAGGCTACCATCATGAAGAATCATTTGATCCTCTGTTGTGCACTTGTTCTAAAACCATCTTGAATATATTGACTATATCGGAGTGTGTGACTATTGTTATTACTGACCTGAGGTTATAACTACGTGCAGTGGTAAGACAATAAATCTTTAACATGCAGCAATTTGGTGTTGTTTTGGGATATTCGTACAAACATGCATACAGCATACTGTATGGTAATGTGAGATTCCCGCCTGCAGGTTTATCTTTTAGGAAAACAGTTTTTTTTTAATCAGAATTCCCAGCAAATACTGGGATCCCAGTTTACACAATTCAACTGTGCTCATGGCCCAGAGTGACTTGAGTATTAATCTATAGTGGTGTATGTTACAAAGAAATAAATTAAAATCCATTGTTCTCAAAATTCTGACCGCTTCATTTTCTATTAACAACATATACTTGTACTTTTACTTTAAATACTTAAGCATATTTAATGTAATAATATTAAATTTGATACTCAAGTACAGTAAATATCAGGTAATTCGAGGCAATTACCTGAGTAATATTCTAACAGGTGACTTAAACAACCAAAGTCATTTTCTGGTAAGATATCTGTACTTTTACACAAGTGTGACTTTCGGATACTTCATCCATCGCTTGTCTAGATACGAAATGAAGCATTCAAGGTTGTAATCTGAGAATATGCCATTAAAACACGGTCAGAGCACACCTGATTAAAGGTGGAATAAAAAGTTCAGCAGCATAAAAATGATTGTTCTGTCTTTTGCAGCTGTGGAGGCCCAGACCCTGGCCTTTAGGAGACCTCATCTGTAAACTCTCCGTGTTCCTCTCAGAGTGCTGCACCTTCTGCACCATCCTCCACATCACCTTCCTGTCCCTGGAGAGATACCTCGCGGTCTGCTGGCCAATCACAGCCAAGACTCTGGTGACACGGCACAGAACAAAGGCTCTCATTGGCTGCCTGTGGCTGGGCGCTGCCGTCAGCGCTGCGCCGGTGCTACTCATGGTCGGCGTGGAGGAAGTTGGGGGAGAGGAGACGGGGCTCAGGGATTGGAGGGAGGACGGAGGGTGGACAGGCAGAGACGGAGAGCGGGGAGGATTTCTGATAGGTGGAGTGGAGAGAGGAAGTGGACACATGGCCTCAGTGGATGGAGGGATAGATGGAATAAAATGGGGAGAAAAGGAGATAAAGAGAGGCGAGTTAAAACAGTTTGGAGAGAGAAATGTGGGAATGGAAGAAAGAAATGAGAGAAGACAAGCAGATGCAGGACAAATGAAACTCCAAAAACAAGCAGATGAAGAGGAAGGAGGGCTGGAAGTTGAAGGGGGGCCCCGAAATAAAAAGAAAAAAGATGAAGGTGGAGGAAGGGAAGAAAAGGTTATTGGAGCAAAAGTTGACAGGAGAGAGTGCCGCTGCACGCAATATGCCGTCTCCTCTGGCCTGCTGTCAGCCATGATGATCCTCTCCAACTTGTACTTCCTGGTGCCCGTCTGCATCCTGGTTCTGGTCTACGGCCTAATTGGACGGACGCTGTGGCTCCGCCCTCAAAGCAGCCGCAGAAACCAGAGTCACCGGCACACCGTCAAAATGCTGGGTGAGCTCTCATCTCTCTAGTCAGTGCTTCTTTTTTGTCAGGAGCAGATTCTGGTGCTGTTTGCTGCTATCAGGAAAATAAGACAACAGAAAAAAAGTCCAGAGAGTTGAATAAAAAACATCACCTTAATATGATAATTTTATGATATGATAAAATATGATAAAACCCCTTAAGTCGGTTTTGTCTTCACTTAACATTGCCAGAATGTCAGCAAACTGATGCTGACTCAGACCAAAGCTGGAATGAAACCTGTCTTCAAAAGATGGCAGCTCTCATAATAGTGTGTTTGATTCTCGCTGTCATCTTTGAGGGGTTTGGTGAACTCATATCCTTCTAGTTATTTGTTTGTTTCTCCTCGACCTCCTCGTACTGAACAGCAAAACCCTAACACTCATCAATAGCCATTTTCGCGGAGTGCATGGTGCGTGCTTTGCACCGCTGTTTACAGAACGTTATCGTTCATCATTTAGGTTGCACACATTGTTATTGTTATAATCATAGTTATAGTGCTTGGTGTGGACAGCCCTTTGTTACATTGGTAGCATGTGTTTATACGTGTTTGTGACTTTTTCCTTCAAATATGAACGATTCTAACATCACCCCCTTATTTCTGTCCCCTCTGTGTCCTCACCTCCCACAGGTGTGATCATCTTGGCTTTTGTCCTGTGCTGGCTGCCCTTTCATGTGGGTCGCACCATTTTCTCTTTTACTTTTGACACTGGCACTGATGGACAGGACACACACACAGATACAGACATGAACACTGTCTCTGACATCAGCTTGGACAGAAACACACAGACTGTTACTGAACCCGTTAACCACTCTGACACACACTTCGAGACTGGGGAGACCAAAATCAACACACACACTGATGCGGATACACAGTCGTCAGGCACAAACACACACGCTGTGTCACCCAACAACCTGTACAATAATAATACGCACACGAGCTTCAGTGACACGCACAATGACACACACAGTGACACACACGCATATTTTTTATACTATCTGTCTCAGTATTTCAATTTGGTGTCCTCTGTCCTCTTCTACCTCAGTGCTGCCATCAATCCTTTACTGTACAACCTGATGTCTGCCAGGTACAGACATGCTGTGCACAGCCTCATACACACACACTCCTTTCACACACACTCTCACACACAGTCACACTGCATGCGCACACTCACAGCAGGACACTCCACAACCACTTTGTGAGGGCAAACAGAAAAATATGCACACACTGCTCGCAAAAAAAGGAAAACAATCTAGCAAACACACTGCTGCCTCTGTTTTAAGCCTTTGAAACGCGGCTTAATTTGTTTCAAAAATGTGAGCAGCTTAAGAAGAGATGACCCGAAAATGAGCAAAAGTTAGTAAAAAATTATACATTAAATTATTATTATTATTATTATTTTTTTAAATCGTAATGTAAACAAATAAAAAAGAAGATGTCCAAAATGCTTGAAAACTGCCATAATTTTGAAAAATAATTTTAAATCAATTAGTATTATAATTACAAATATAGCTTTCTGGACCTCTTTTTTATTAAGCTTTTTTAAAAGTTTTTTTTCTTTGTTTCTGCTCAGGGTTCAAATGTTTAAATACTTGCGAAATGTGTCTTAAAGCAGTACAAGAAAAGTGATGTTGCTCCAGGTTTCAAAGGGTTACAGTAAGGCTTTCTATCTTTGACAGTGTGTGTATTTACATGAGGTTCTTTCCACAATATGTATATTTAAACAGAAGAAATTACATGTGTAAATAAGTAAATATTCAATAAGTATAAAAATATGTTCACACTTACATGCATGCATGCACACAGCTGTTTTTCTATCACTTCATGGTGGCTTGTATTTTGTCCGCAAAAGTAAGGTGAGTCCCCACAATGTTGCTGTGTACCATAGCCTAACACACACACACACACACACACACACACACACACACACACACACACGCACACACACACACACACGGGCTATCATTCTGATTCATGTAGTTTCATTTGGGTTGATGTGTTTTGATGTAACATAAATTACATTACATGTCCTGATGCGTCAGATACGGAAATAAATGTCTTGATTTGATTCACTCTGCAGGTTTTGTCTCCTCTGCATTACGCTACGTTATGTTTTCACCATGTAAGTCTCTCCAGCTGTCAGCGGGAAACGCCCCAGGATGGATTTCCTGAAGTTTGGTGGACACATTGGCCTCGGGCTGAGGGACAGCTGATTTGATTGGGTTGGTAAGTCGGGCCATTTCTGTCAGGGGGTCAGGTCCTACATGTCTGTATTTATGAAATACAAACATGACAAACCAAATCAGGATGAAAAATGGTCTTTTTCTATTTAAAATAAGAAATTTTCCTTCCTGCATTTCACATTTAAGTTTATTGACATATCTTTTATTACAGTTATTGTATGACCATTTCTGCTGTACACTATGTAAAGTGCAAGGGTCTGCTCTATCTATTTTTAATATTTGGATTGTTTTATTATCCCTGACTGTCTGGCACATTTTACATACTTTTCTCCCTTAATCTTTTGGTAATTTTGGCTGTGTTCATGCATGTTGCATACATTTTGGCAAGATTGTGTTGTTGTTTTTTTTCCTTTTTTTGTTTAATCTGTGTTTCCAGCTCAGCTCCTACAATAAGTCTAAAATACACTGTTTAAACAAAGTTGAGGCATTCATACTGTTCAGGCAAAAAAAAAAAATGCCATTGAAACCCATTCATACTTTTGATCCTACAGTCATCAAAGCATAAAAACATGCTCTGTATTTTTTCTGGGTGTCATTCTGGGCTTTTGCCTTGGAATTTGTCATTTTGACTATTTTCAGTAAGATTACATACACATCTACCACTACAGGACACAGACACACACACACAGCCTTAAAATGCGATCTGCTGTTCTGTTTCTGCCCTCCAGGTGGAGGTGTGTCCTTTGTGTCACATGTTGAGTTTGTCCTGATGTGTCCTCAGTGCAGGCTCGTCAACATAGCACAGGAAGATCTTGCCATTCTGCCTTTATGTAAGTGTCACCTGATAGCTGCAGGGAAGATTTATCCTGCTTAGATTACAATCAGTCAGGCTCATACTTTCAGGTGGAAAAATAAAGGACACCTTGCAGCCCCATGTCAGAGGGACTCAAATCAAGAGGGGTTCTGGGGGGCCTTCTCTGGGAGATTTTGAGTGTCAGACACTTCATTTTCTACATTCTGATCTGATCTGAATTCTTATGCATCAATTTGTGTTTTTTTATGCAGAAGTGTGAAGGCCTTGGCTACTCTCAACATAAAGAGGAAATAAAGAGTGCATGAGAGTAAATAGTTGCATCAGTTAGATAAAAGTATCAGATTGTAGACTGTCAAAATACTGTGTGGTATATTTGAAAGACGCAAGACAGGGTAGGTGATATGCAGAAATCCTGAAGTTAAACCTTTTAAGGGCAATTTCAAAACACTTTCAATGGCCGACATTTGAAGACCATACTGTGACTTCACTGTCTTGTGTAAAATATGACTTGGAGACACCATCATAAACTTACTTGGGCTAACCTACATAATCACTGAGCCTGTGTGATGAATGCTATTATCATAATTTTAGTTAAGCTTACATTTAAGCCATTATTTCAATGTTTGTGATCTCTCTATATTATCCTGCACTATGCAGCAATTTGAAAAGTCTGTTTAACTGTGAGAGCTGTTAATTAATTGTCAAGAATCTGTCTGATGTTCTTTCATGATGATTGTGGTATCACCTTGAAGATGGTTTACAGGTACAGTACATGTGATGAATTAGTGACATTGGGCACTGTTCATAGCCACCTCCGTGTGTAATGGTCATGTGCAATGACAGACATTTTGTTGGAAAACCTCGCTGGTGCGAGACAGTTTGTAAAACTGAGTGAGCAGCTGATCAAGTCGCCATCAGAACGAGCCGTCGGACATGCTTACCAGAAAATGACTCTGGTAGAAATTAAAGTCACCAATTAGGACATAATTTAAACAAAAGTCTTGAAGTATCTTATATTTACTGTGCTTTAGTATCAATAGCAGTTTTAATATATTACGTATTCTTAGGACCTTGGCCTTGAAAGCTGACAAGTTTATACAACATTTTGTGGTCCAACTCTATTCTTTATGAACAAATCAGATTATATTTCAGGGTAAAATGACACATTTGTGGGTTTCTTTTGGCCTAGAAATGAATCTATTTGTGTCGCTGTAAACGGAGCAATCTGATTCTTGTCTTTTATTACATTATGCCACGCCTCTCCTAAAGGTCACGTTCATTCAGCGTGGACAGTCTTTAGCCTTTGCACAATAAACTCTATCAGCACAAAAAGAATTACAGCCGATTCTTTGGCCTCATCAGTGTCCTCAGGCAGCGTGACTTAATTTCATTTTGCTTGCAGTCAAACACCGAGCGGCCGAGTCACAAAAGATGCTGTTCTCTGAGCTGTTTTGCGTCAGAGAACCCGAGTGGTTAACAAGGCTTGTTAAAGAGTTTCATTCTTGTCTCCATGAGCACACCTGAGTGGTTGAGTCATTAGCAGGAGTGGTGGAAATCTTGACAGAGACTGGTATGCACTTGATATGAAACCGGTGTGGCCCTGGCAACCCCCCAAAAATGTGATAGCCTCTCAGTAATACTTCAGTGTGTTTCCATTTCAAGCATTTTTATGTTAGATAAAGGTTGATAATGAAGGTAATGAAATCGGAGTCTTGTTTTAAACTTATCTTTCATCTGGAGAGTTTCTTCTGCACATTTTTCAGTTTGTATAACAGCAGTCTAAAGAGGACAGAAATTGTTATGAAAGCTAAAACTGGTTCTTGTCTCTATCAGGATGTTTCTGTGATTTTGTCCCTCTTTTTGTACTATATGCAAGATGCAGGCAAAAAACTCCATGACTGAAAAATGATCCAACACAACTGGTCAAAAACTGCATTTCCTCAAATGTCCCAACATGTTCTCATCCCAAGTTGTCACATGTTACTTTGTCATAGGACTCTTGTGTCTACATATTGTGCTCTAGTTATCCTCCTGTGTCTGTTGTTGACACTCTGGGCTGCCGTAAGCGATGCTGGGATGCCTACAGAAGCACAGGTGGTTAGGTTTAGAAAAGAAAAGCTCATGAAATAAATAACACATAACACATACATTTAGGATATTTAAAGAAACTTTACACGCCTAAACTTGTCAAATACGTCGACTCTGTTGGTGCTTTTAGTCTGCAAGCGTGATGCCAAAAGCCACCTTCCATGTCCAACTGGCCAAATGAAAATGCAACCGGACAGAACCAGTGGCGTTGTTATTAAACACTGGCAGACGGCCAGATGGCACCAGTCACATCCACATGCAACGCACATGGGCAGCTTCACTTAAGAACCAGTTGTGTGCGCATGAAACACTGAAGGACACTGTCAGGTAATAATGCTGTGAGAAAACATGTGATAGAAGAAGCGTGAGTTACTGATAGGGGCAGTGGTTGGGGAGGTAGATGGGTACCACAAACACAAAACTTGTATGCGCTTTCTGCAAGCGTGCGTGTGTATGTTTGTGTGTGTTTTTCTACACTTTACCATGTGCCTCTCTTTACTAAACCTAACCATCCGTTACTTTGTCGCCTAATCCTAACTATTGTGACAGTATGCATTAGTTGCCATGTACTGTTGTGTGAACATAAGGACAATGCAGTGTCATCCCACCACGTGCATTTGTTGACATCAGCGTAAAAGCATCCTGGAGCGTAAACAGCTGATGCAGAAGGAGACCTTAAACGTCATAAGTAGACACAGAAAGTCACTGACAGAACAGCACCATGTGGCAAATTTAGTCTATTCACTCTCCTTTTTATTCCGTTTTGGTCTCCACCAACTCCCGAGAGAAACATCTGGCTCTTCAGCTTATAAATGCTTCATTTTGTTCACCAGCTCATCACAGAAAATGGTCTGTCTGCCGTTTGCTGCTGAAAAGGTCGTGTTTCGTGGGTTTATCAGAGCCTTTTCACCAGAAACAGCTGAGTTGAAAAAAATCATTCTAACTGGATTCAATGAAATCAAAAAGTTGAGACAAGACAAGACAAGACAAGACAAGACAAGACAAGAAACACATTACACATTGTATCTTTCTCCATTGTTAATGAAAAAATATTGAATAGTGTACCTTTAACTTTTGTTTAACATTTATTGAAACATGGCTGCAGAGAACTGTGACAGATGTTCCTGTAAAATTAACCACTGGTAGCATCCTACTGTCACTTTATAGTGCCATTGCCATGAATAACTTTAACAGTGAATGACCATTATAATTGTTACATTATTTTACAGTGCAATATGAGGTATGCATTATGACATTGGCTCCAAAAGTGTCAAGATTTACATTATCTTTCTGTACTTTAGGGAAAAAAACTATACATAGCTGTTTAAATTGGCAGTATTTTTACAGTAATTTGTTACAGTTTAGATTTATGCTAAATGACGTATAGTTGCCAAAATCCTACTGTTATCTTACAGTGTCAATACCAAAAAATTACTTCAGCATTACATCATCATTAAATATATTACAGAATTTAACAGTAGAATATGAGATTTACAGTGTAACATTATTTCCAAAAAGCATCAACATTTACAGTGTTTTATTGTATTTCAGAAAACTATACAACACTGTCAGAATTTGGCCATATTTTTACAGCAGTTTAATACAGTGTAGAATAACAACATTGGTCAGTTTAACTTTGACTTGAGCTGAATCTAAATGTGCTGCAGCCATGATCATACTGTTATGGTTTGCCCTGAAGGCGAGTTCATGTCATGAGGTTCATGAACGCAAAGAGTGTCATAAGGTATTTGTCTTTTGTGCCATGTTGATAAAGAACTGTCTGTCTGCATTCCTTACTACTACTGTAAGCACTCTGCGTCAGCCTCGTCCTCAGGTCTCTGAATTCCTAAATCCAGAGAACAAATTCTCCGAATTGTTCTGAGATTTTTAGTTTGTATTGGAGTAGGGACTCTTTGGCAACACTTGACATCATATATTGGTCAATCAGTTGGCTGCTTTTGTTGAATATAATGTGCGTTTTACCCTTTGAAACTGGAGTGATATCACTTTTCTTGTGCTGTTTTCAGAAGCCTTTCATAAATATTTAAGCCTTTTCTTATAACCTATTATGGGAAAAAAGGCAATGAGCAACTTGATAATAAATGTTTCACAAATTGTAAGAAATAAGTACATTGAAGTGAGAGTATGTTCGTCAGATGTGTTTTGTTGCCCAGTTACTTTTGGCTCTCGGGAGTTTGTGGGTTCACTGCTTTGGTGCAGATGAAAATATTTCAATATTTTCATATTTTCATTCATTTTCATATATTCATAATGCTTATTTCATGTGTGTAATCAGCTAAAAATGAGAATTTTTGTGGTTTATTTTTAAATGAGCTGTTTATATCTAAAAAGGGAGCAGGTCCTTATTTATGGAAACGGCCATGTTGCACCACTATGTTTCTATAGTAGCCCAGAATGGACAAACCAAACGCTGGCTCTAGATGGGATCATTAGCATTTTTGCATTTTTGCACCTTTGCATCTTTGCATCTTTGCGCCCACCACTTTTGTCAGAAGCCTATCTGCAATGAGCAGCGCCAAACATGAAACTGCTAATAAATTTTTTTTTTTTAAATTACCTTGTCTGTTTATTTTGGATGGAGATGTATCTCGAATAGTTGGTTAGTTATTTTCTTTTTTTATTTTATTTACTCTTTAGATATTTAGATATTTTGTAGTTTTTTGGGATGCAATGAATTTGGGAAACTTTCTCCTGACAAAAAGAGCAACTGCCGTTTATTCAGAAAAGAAGACCTGTGCTAGTACCATTTCATCACTCTCTGTGTCATAATTTTGGTCTCTTAACTTAATCCATGTCTTATTGGACAAATACATACTTTTTCATGTTCTCATTATTTGCTATACAGAGCTGAAGAAATTAAGAATGACCTCCCTATGAGCGTTTTTCACGTGATGCCAAATTTATCCTTCGACTCAACGGATCATGATTTACCTCACTGGAAGCAAAAAATAAAAATTTAGAAATTGTTTTCAAATGCAAAAGCTTCATAAAAGTTATCAGAATGAATGCTTTCAGAAATGCTCTTTCCCTCTCCTTTATTCAAAATAGATGACATGTTAATAGAAGGTTGTAGGTGTTGGCCTGCAGTCAGTGGTGTCACGTTTATGGGTTAATATCACTATTAACAATGACACATCCGGGTTAATGGAAAGTAAATCCGATTTTAGATGATGAGGAAACATGTACGTCACTTTATGTCAGCTGTTTCACAGCTATTGTGAATAGAAAAGAAGGTGTATGATGCAGTATTTCATGTTGGCAAAGAAAAGTTCATTCATGTCTTCATGAAAAAAAGGCCATCTTGTGGTTTGTTGTCAGTCACATTGGGATGGAAAGATGATGCACAACGAAATGCCACACTCAGGAGAGAGCAGCCATCTTTCAGAGAAAAGTTAAGCATGTTTTCACTTTCTTGGAAGAGCATCATGTGGGTCAGACTGTCAAGTTGTCACCTGAATTAGTCACACACAAACTCACACACAAACTGTCTTGCTCATAGGAGGCCCCGGTCAGGGTCCAATTAAGGGACCCTAACCCTAACCCTAACCCTAACCCTAACCCTTTTCATAGTGAGCAAAAGGAAAACAATCACAAAGGAGATAATGGTGCACACTCTGACACCTCAGGCTCTGTCTACACATTCACACTGGAAATGTTTTCTGAAATGTTTCGTTTCTGAACATCTCAACCCTAATAAGGTCACAAAATAAGGTTTCACAAAATGAAAGTGAACTAAAAGGTTTTTAGTGAACATAAATGCAGTTTGCATGTAGACCAAAGGCCAAAATGCATAGAAATACCTAAACTATATATATGTGTGTGTGTGTGTGTGTGTGTGTGTGTGTGTATGTGTAAATATATTTAAAACATCAATTTAAAATTCAAATTTAAAGAAAAAATTCAAAAAAGAAGGAACGAGTTTGAAAGGCATGTTTTCTTTAAAAAGTTCAAAAATTACGCAATTTATCATAGCCAGAAACTGAAAAAACAGAAATTACTGTTAGATTTTTTACATTTCTGATGATCCTGGACACATCGGGTGCAATGGACACTTCCTTAAAAAAAAAAAAAAAACTGAGCTCAAAATATTGATTTTTCATCAAAATCACCTTATCTTCATATCTCATTTGAAATTTATACCCCCCAAAACCCTATTAGGACCAACTAATAAGCATGCACGGCAAAAGAAAAAAACTACATCTTTATTTCTAACTCCATAATTATACAAACTTTAACTTTTGACTTTTTTATTGTTTGCAATTTTTGTGATCTAATAACTTATTTATGGTGGACTGATGGTCATGCATTTTCCCCAAGTCACTCATATTTGTAGCATCAGAGGGGTCAAAAAAAGTGCACCTCAGCCACGTCCCTTTGATAAATAGAGAACAATCCCTAAGCACAGGCCTAAAGCCCCCTCCCCTCACAGAGACAGACACACCTCCTCTCACTCTTCCTACAGTCAGCACAGCAGCGCAAAGTCGCCTCCCACCATAAAACCAACAGTGTCATTACGACTGTCCACAGTCACAGGACGAGGACACTTCACTGTGGAGACAGCAGAACACAAACCTGTCCACCGTCCTACTGTCTGTCTGTGTGCCTGCACGGAGATAAAACAAGTCGGGACAGTTTTAGACCGTCACATGGGAGCAGCTCTGCATTTTTCTGGCGCCTTAAAATGTAGCGAATACTTTGCGCTCAAAGTCGTCTTTGTAATGTTAATAAAAGCGCGTTAATGTAGCTTCACACAAGAGAATTTTAAAATTCGTTTTAATTATAAGAAGATGCAGCCATAAATTGACTGTTCCGAGACGTGGACGTTAATTTTCAGCCCAACGATTCCTGTCGAGATGGAAAGCAGGAACACTCCTTAGGATATCGGACGCGATGGGAAAATGGGAGTTAACCATGGTAAGAGAAAAGATTATTGATATGATCTAAGAATAAACCGGTCGATAAATGAAGTCAGGTAAAGAGTGTAATTTATAAAGAGTGTAATTCATTCCCAAATTCCCTTTTCCCTTGATTAACAGAAGATTCTTGGCTCTTGAATATTTTTATGTAAATACATATTTTTGTAATTTGTAAAACCAAAAGCCTGAGTTTGTGCCTCTCATGAATTACCATTACAGAGATAGTAAGCATCAATTATTTTTCCTGAGATATTTATACTGAACAATGTTTTAAACACCCGGTTGTTATTTTTGATTATTCATTTATTTTTAGTCTGTTTTATTTATTTTATTTAAACATTTAATTGTGTTCTGAGGAATCCTAGTCATCAAATATTCTCTGTTGCGCAACGAGCCTACAAAAAAAAAAAAATAAAAAAAATTTTGACCTGGCTTTCAAATTGTTATAATTACAAATCTTGGGTGCTCAAAATGACACATCCTTTATTTTCTCTCTTTTTTTAAAAAACTCAGGCACAAAAGAGTGATGCTTCATTATGTATAATAATTTAAAAATTATATTAAAGGTCCAGTATGTGAGATTTAAGGGAATTTAGTGGCATCTAGCGCTTAGGATTGCACATTACAACCAGTTGAAATTTCTCCCTGTAAGACTTCCTTCAGTGTGTGTTGTTCAGGAGGCTTTTAACAGGAGCTGAATTATCCACAGAGGTCTCTTCCTCTCTTAAATAAACAGACAGCTAATTTAAACTGGTAAAACACTAAATAAAGCAGTTTCAAGTTAAAAATCAGTGTTTCTCTAATGCTGTTTGGCAGGTTACAGATGGGCTGCTTTTCCAGCACCTGATAATCTGTGCTCCTTTTTTTCTCTGATAAATTAAGATCCAGATGTTTTTATCCAGAGCCAAATTATGAAAAGAGGCCTCTCCCTCAAAACAAATGGACCAGGTGATTTAAAAAAAATACAAAATAAAACTGTTTCACGTTAAAAATCAGTGTTTCTCCAATGCTGTTTGGCATGTCTGAGAAGGCCCGCAGTTTTCTTTCTGATAATTCAAGATCTAGACATTCAGGAGCTTTTTACTGGGAGCCAAATTATCCACAGAGGTCTTCTCCTCCCCAAAACATATAAAATCACTGAAGAAAGGAGTTTCTTATTAAAAATGTGTTTCTTATATGCTTTTGGCACGTCACAGATGGCTCGCTTGTCCACAGAGATCTCTTCCTCTCCAAAACAAACGGACAAGGTGATTCAAACCAGCAAAATCACCAAGTAAAGCAGTTTCACGTCAAAAAAATCACTGTTTTTTCAACGCTGATCTTCGTGGAGGGGCTGCTAACTATGGTGGCAGATGCAAAAATGTCCCAATGTAGAGGCAGTGTTTATTTTGTCCATTGTGGGCTACTGTAGAAACATGGTGGTGCAAAATGCCGATCTCTGTAGACAAGGACCCTCTCCCTATAGAAACGGCTTATTCTAAGGTAACAAAAACACAACAATTATTATTTTTATACGCTGAAGAAAATATTATATTCCATTTCTACCAATATATTTCCCTAAATCCTACACACTGGACCCTTAAATGGTGCTAAGGAGTTTAAAATAACCTTTCATCTTTTTTTAAAACTGTTGTCAGAGATCAACAGGTATTTATTTCTCCGTGCTCTGTGACTCAAAGTGACATTAGAACAGCAGAGGCACAGACTGAACTGGGTCTGCGAAAGGTCAAGAACATGACTAAGGCTGTGTTTGCTCCTCTGTGTTAAAGTGTGTCACTCAGTGAGTCCTCCTGCTGCTCCGGGATCGGCTTTTTCACTTGTACTAACCCTTGAAACCTGAGCAAATTGGTTTAACTTTCTGCAAAAACATGGGAAAAGGCAATGAGCAATTTCACAAGACATGATGCCAAAAATGAGCAAGAATTTTTTTATATATATATATGTAAAGAAGAAAAACAAGAAAGACAAGAAAATAACATGAGAATAAGTCAGAATAAAAGAGTGAAATTCTCCAAAAAGTGCTAAATATTTAAAAAGAAAATGTACATGTACAGTATATTTAACATAATTTTAAAGGTAAGTATGTGTTATA